>NW_027526385.1:204373297-204653297 GCF_048455015.1 Haemaphysalis longicornis
ATCCCCTTGAAAATTCTGTGTAAAAGTATAGGAATTCGTACGTTTATATCGAACCGTATTTTTCCCGACATTGGGTATATCGCACGCCGCGCGAGCTGGAAGGTGCTCTTCGGCGGTCGCTGCACCACCGATTGAGGTTGAGGAGGATGTGAAGGAATGCGCGGGCATGGCGCAGACTGCCTCGCGGAACTAATTCCCCCTACCGGAACGAATTTGCGCTTGCCCAGGCGGGCCCCGCTACCGGCAGCCCTAGAGTTAGCTGATGGAGCCCGGTATGCTAAATCTCTCTAGGCACACAAGGCCGAACGCTCGGAAAATGTGACAGTGCGAGGTAGGGATGCCCCGACTGCGCACGTCCTCTTTTTTTTTTTCGGCTGCGTACGTTCCACGGCTTGCCGAAAAAGAGTTTTTTTTTTCTCTCTCTCTAGGTATGTCTTCCCCCGATGTCGTCTCGGGAAAGGGAAGAGGGAACGAAGGCGCTGGCGGCCTCCTCCTTGTGCATTTTGGTGCTGTTGCTGCTGTTTGGCGAGTTGTCCTGCACCTTTCGGAGATCACTGTTTCTCTCGGAGATGACCATCGCGAGCGCTTTATTGGAGTCCGTTCAGAGAGCCTTGGAATTGTTACCTTCAAAGTTCTTGTGGTACGTGCGCGCTGTTCTTTTGCGTGCGTGTTGTGCATGGTGTTCGAAGGCGCAGCGTACTGCTGGAATTTTCTAGTTGTGCAGCCTCGAGAAGATCAAGACTAGCGTCTTTAATTTCATTTCCAGGACGAAGAAGCAAGCCAGGATCAGCGATTTTTTTTCACGAAAATAAAGCGTCCTGTTGCGTCGTGAGTGCGGAGTTGTCATTCTTGAATGCGACGATCGGTAAGTGATCGTCCGCCATAGGTGAGGTCTCCGAGCCCATATTTTTTATATCGAATTTTTCATATATCGAACTATTTCGCGATCAACTTGGAGTTCGATATATCCGTGCTCGACTGTATATGTATATGTATATATATATATATATATATATATATATATATATATATATATATATATATATATATATATATATATATATATATATATATATATTATATATAAATATTTAAACATACACACATAAATGTCTATATATATATATACATATATATTGTTGCGACAAGACGTACGCGGGATTACAATTACTTTATTGAGGCGAACTTGTGCCCACCACGTAAAACACCGACCGTTTCGAACTTCTCCCAACGAGCGTCTCCTCCAAGACTGGCCCCGCCGCACCAGCGCGCATGCCAAGTAAATTCGTGGAACGGCGCCACGAGAGCGTGCTCCCAGTGACATGGGAGGCGCATTGCGGGGAGGATTTCTTCGCGGCAATATATAATACTTAGGAGAGGACTAGCGGCGTTAGACCTCTGCTAAAGTTTTGACAAGAGGACTTGTATTTTTCAAGGCATCAGAGTTTATATCTGGCATACTATTTTTAAATAGAGATTGAGTTGGATTGAGAGGGGGAGAATGATTAGAGCGAGGCTGAAAGGAAGAAAGATGAGTGTTTCAACGTTCTGTTGAAAGGAGGTAAATAGTGACAGAGAAACGGAGGCGTGGTTATTCCGGCAGGACCCTGCAGGAGAGAAAAAGGGAAGACTACGATAAGGCCTGGGGAATGATGGGTAAATGGTTTAGGCTGTGCTGCACTGGTGCCAGGCGACCTCAAAAGACGGTTCCAGGAAGTCTGGGGCCAGCGGATGACTCTTGCGGGTGCGATTGCAAGAATACTCAAATAAATGTAAGTGAGAAAACTCGTAAACAACAGTATCCCGTATAGTTCTAAGTCTTCCGGGTGAGGAGGCTAGTGTTCGTAGAAGAATGGAAGGGGTATCCACAGAAAAGATCTTCGTTGAGCTTTGCGGTAGATAGATTGATGGCGTTCTTTTCTGTTTCCTTTCTTTTTCCTTTTTCCTTTTTGGGTGTGTGCGTAAGGCAGATACTAAGACGAAATGCCGAGGGACGAGTAAGGCGAGTGCGTGTGCTATGGCGAAATCGTCTAGGAGCAAGACAGAAAAGGAAAAAAAAACGGAGGGCAGAAGTTATATTCAGGTAACAGCTTTGGGGATGGGCGCGCGGGGTTGTTGCGAAAGAAGATGCCTACTTTTTGTAAGAGCAATATTTTTCTGTTCGATTCAGATACCGTAAGGTTTCTAAGCTGCCTTTAGAAGCATTGATTCCAGCCGGCTCCAGGCAATTGAATGTATGGATTAAGTACGATTCCCGCTATTTCTGCCCCTTGGAGGCTCAAAGTTTTGCTGCCGAATATTGAGCTTGAGATCATCGAAATTCTTGTTCGGGTGGTTGAAGTGTTGCGCGACTGCTAAGGAGGCCCTGTTACGAGTGTCGGCCCGATGTCCATTCAGGCATAACTTCATAGGTTTACTGTTTTCTTCAATGTACTCCTTTTGACAGAATGAGCATTCTAGCATACACACTATGTTAAAAAATTGCACGAAAAGCTTGAAATAGTCTTGTGAACGTATTGGCTGTCAGTGCAATTGATAGTGCAATTCGTCTGCGGATGTTTGCAGGTCTTGCATCTAGGAATACAAGCTAAATCAAAGGCCTGAGCGGAAAACGGGCACCAACTTGCGTTCGCAGCCTAAGTTACTTTACTAAAATTTGTTCTAACCCGGAACTATTTCGAATTTGACTCATCTTACAACTGCAAGTTTTTGGAACCAGAATGAGCACTCGTTTCGCAGCCACCTATGGCAACATTTTCAAGGGACAACTTGAAGCTTTCCTCTTAGAGTCTTTCCCCTCAAACCGCTTTCCCCTTACCTTCGATACCTAGATGACATCTTTCTAATTTGGAAACACGCCGCACAATCCTAGAAAGTTTTATTTGGCGAATAATTTCTTCGCATCAGACCATTAGCTTCTCATGCCAGTACTCGGATAAACAAGTCAACTTTCTAGACGCCGCTGTTGTTCTTGACAAAGGTAAACTAAAACCCACGCTTTATAGGAATGCAACGGACAGACACAGGCGCAAAAAGAAAAAGAAGAAAAGACAGAAAATAGAAAAAGTATCCGAATCTACCGCCTAGCTCCCCATGGATTGCACCTGACAATCCCCTTCTATTCTTCTATGAACACTGCCTTCCCACCCAGTATTCTTGCGAATATACGGGTGGTTGTTGTTTACGAGTTTTTTCTCTTACAAGCAGCTCAGTAGCCTTGCCATTGCAACCCCGAAGACGCCTTTTTTGGCTCCAAACTTCCCGAAAGCCTCCTTTGAGGTCGCCTGGCACCATCGCAGCCAAGCTTATACCATCTCCCTAGTTTCCCCCAACGCTCTCGTGGTTTTCCCTCTTTCTTGCGGGGTTCTGTCACAATAACTACACATCGGTTCCTCTCTCACAATTTCGAACATTTCAATCGCCAGTTGACGCACTCTAGTGTCCTCATTCCGACCCCTCTCCTAAACACCTTCTACTTCTCTCTCCAACTCAATCTCTATCTATAAAACATTCTCCCAGAGATTAACTCTGATGCCTTGAAAAAGACAAGTCCCTTTGTCGAAACGTTTGAAGAGGTCTGAGTCCGTTACCTTCTCCAAAGTTATATTTCTACGTTGTGACCATCTTCAATGCTCCCTCGTTCCCTGGATTTCATCTAAGAAGATGACTGGACAAGGTAAGCCTCCTCTCCTCTCTTTGGCACACGTAGCTCTAATTGGATACAGCCACGTCAAGTACATTCAAGGCCACTTTCCATCTGGACAACCTGCACTATAAAATAGATTCCAAAGCGGCGCCACAACCCAGGACATTAAGAAGCTCATAGATGCCGCCCCATGCAACATCACCCCCTTCATACTCTCCTTCGGAACCAACGACCAAAACAACAGACCGGACAACAGTAGTGCTGAAAACACTTTCGAAGCAATCAAATCTCTCGTACGAAATGTTCAGACCAAACAACCCAAAATGGGAAGCACTGATAACAGTGCTTCCCAGAATTGAAACAATCACCTGGCACCCACACTCCAAATACACAGACTCAGCTCACTACGATCGAACAGGTAACTCAACGACACCCTCCTTGACCTAGAACTCGTCTTACAAAACTTGGACATCATCTACCACACCGAAATCTATGATGACCCCCGGGATATTTCGCCAAAGACGGTTTACAGCATACCGTTCGAGAATAATGGCATAAAACGTAAATGTAGGTTCAGCAGGTCGTTTGAGGTGACGCTGTATACTACCGGCTCCACCGGCGCGTCAGTGGCTAGCACCGAGCAGCAAAACGAACCTGACATTCCCAACAGTAACGAACCACCCTGTCCCCGCAAGAACACCACACGCGACGCGAGCACACAAATGGTGGATGCAGCACAACACCAGCTGAGCAGCATGCAGGAGAACAACACCCAAACCCAACAAGGACATCATACTCAATGCTGACGCAGACACAAACGCGCAATAAAACGCAAACAAGCGGCCAAACAAATATCGACGTGGACATCGCGACTGACAGCCTCCCTAACCAACGACTCCGAACAAAGAAGAACCATCGCGTAGGTCTACTCGCAATAAACGAAAAGGACCTGCATCGAGCGGAGCGGACTCCTTGAGTACCAAATGCCGCGCTTTCTTTAGTGTCCGAAAACTCGCCGGCAAACAAACACACTACAGATTTCCCCTCAACTCCTATTCGTCTTACCTTCAAACCAAAAAATCCCCAAAGGTCTCTGCCCTAATGCTATTTGTTGACTTGGAGTTCTCCCTGATCAACTAGAGGGTAAATGGCAAGACACCTTGAAGCATGCATCACTTTGCCTTCTAGATTTTTTCAGAGAGCCCTGTGACAAAAAACTTAGTGCTCTAAATGAGCAGATTGATCTCATTCTACTGACTGAGCAAGAGATAATTGATCTTGATGCCTTTAGGTATCGTAACAAACCCCAGCTGTGCAAAAACAGAGTCGAATTTGAATGTTATCAGTTATTTGGCCTGACACACTTTGCCACATTGAACCTCCTGCTGGCGCTATTCCTGAACACGTGGCACTAAATCATCTGACGTCCCCCGCACACGCATTAGAATATGCAACGTTGGAATTTTTCCCTCCCGCTAACAATAATCAAAATAGAGGATCTAGCTGCCAGAATACGAGTAACAGCAGCATGACACCTGTTCCAGAAAGAGTGTTGTATCCGCCTCCCTCATCACGTGTAACCGAAACGTTATAGATATTTCATAACATTACCGACAACTGAAAAAATATTCCTAGAACGAGGCCTCACTTCCTGACCTAACAACAACCACGTGAATGACTACGGGAGACGCAAAGATCTCACTGAATTTTCCCGCAGAAGGAGACTGAAGGAATTCTTGTCCAATAAGTAAGACAATAGTGAAATCCATTATTACGCACTCCGCGCACCAAGAATTTGGGCGCCAGGTGCGCAGGAATCTCCAGAACTTGATTTGTATATAAAAACAGTATAAAAAAATTAATAACAACAAGAAA
The DNA here is from genome assembly GCF_048455015.1 of Haemaphysalis longicornis. Lineage (NCBI taxonomy): Eukaryota > Metazoa > Arthropoda > Arachnida > Ixodida > Ixodidae > Haemaphysalis > Haemaphysalis longicornis. The sequence continues at coordinate 204,378,819 of NW_027526385.1, forward strand.
ATCAAATAAACGAAAAAAATTCGCCCCCCCAGAAGTCGTCACTCTAAAAAACCTAGCAGCCAGAAGGGATATAATCATTAAACCTGCAGACACGAGAGGTAGCGTTGTCATCTTACCAAAGGAAAATATAAAGATGAGGTGCAAATTGAACTTAAAAACCATGGCCATTACCAGTCTTTAGACCATGATCCTAGCAACTAATGCTGTCAAACCATCATTCGCTCTCTCACAGATCTGCTCGTCAGATAATTAAATACCACAACAGAACTAAACTTCATGAGACCGATGAACTAGCAAGCAAGGCGTGTCTACCTCCTTACCAAATATCATAAATTCCCCACAAAAGCATTGGTCTCAGCTGACATTCCGGGTTGACCCATGGTTCCTTACAACAACACCCCTACTGAAGCATTCCTTGTGTTCCTGAAGCACAATTTGGGAGACATTTGTTCAGGACACCTCACACTTCCTTTGTATAATAGAAGCAAAAAAACAATGAATGGCAAATACCAAATTATGCCCTTGTGGTCACGCCCGACGTCACTGCCCTCTATACGAACATTCCCATCACTGAAGGAACAGAAGCTACATCAAACGCCTGATCAGAAAACCGGCCCCAACATGCGTTAGAAGTCTACATTACTTTACTAAAATTAGTTCTAACTCTAAAAATGTTTTAGTTCGACTTATCTTACCACTTGCAAGTTTTTGGAACCAGCATGGGCACTGCTTTTGCACCGAACTATGGTTACATATTTATTGAAAAACTCGAAGCTTCCCTCTTAGAGTGTTTTCCTGTCAAACCGATGTTTTACCTTCTCATACGTAGATGACCTCTTCAAAATTTCGGAGTTGGGCCGTACAGCCCTACAAAGTTTCATTTCGCATCCTAATTTTTCGCATTCGTCCATTAACTTATCATTCCAGTACCAGACAAACAAGTGAACTTCCTAGACACCGCTGTTGTTCTTGATAATGGTAAACTGAAAAAAAAAACGCTTTATAGGAAACCGATGGACAGGTAACAGTACCTAGACTACACTAGTCATCACCCACGACTCTACAAACAAGGTATTTTTGTAGGACAAGCTACCAGACAAACAAGAGCATGCAGTGATACCACAGACTATATAAAACACTTAATTGAACTGAAGTCCACCCTGGCAAGCAGGAATCACCCAGCCAGCTCGCTGGATATGGCTTACAAAAAAGCATCCAAGCTAGGAAGGAACGAAGTGCTCAAGCAACAACGTCGAAACGAAAGAGCCCGACCACCGGCCTTAATAACCCAATTCTCAAACGTGGTTCTTAACGTAAACAACATCCTGTGAAAATTTTATCCCATTCTAGCCAGTAATGACCGACTTAAAAAGACGTTCCGGGAAACCCCAATAGTTAAAACAGAAGAAATAAGAACCTAAACGAGATTTTAGTGCATGCCAAATTTGGCGCTAACCAGGAACCCTGCCTGCTCATCCTCAAAGCTGTTTCTTGAATGCAAATTCTGTCCTCCAGTTTTGTTCTTTTTTCTTTTCTATCTTGCTTCTAGCCGACTTCGAAATACCACGCACACTCGCCTCCCTGGTCCTTCAGCATTTCTTCTTACTACCTGCTTAACACACACACATCAAAAGGAAAATGTAAAAAAAACTGAAAAGAAGTTGCTGAATGTACTGCAAATCTCCCCGTGAATTGTACCTGGGTATTTCCCTTCTATTCTTCTACAAACACTCACCTCCCCACCAGGAATTCTTCGAACTATACGGGCGGTGGTTGTTTACGCGTTTTATCTCTTACACACAGTTCAGTAACCTTGCAATTGCACCCCGAAGACAACCTTTTCCGCCTGAAACTTCCCGGAAGCCTCCTTTCAGGTCGCCCGGCATCACCGCAGCCCAGCCTAAGCCATTCCCCCGGTTTCCCCCAACGCTCTAGTAGTTTTCCCTCTTTCTCTCTTGCGTGGTCCTGTCACAATAACCACACAAGCGTTTGTCTCACACTATTTTGAACCTTTCAATTGTCCGTTGACTTACTCTACTGTCCACATTCCAGCCCCGCTCTTAAACACCTGCTCCCTTTCTCTCCAATTCAATCTGTATCTATAAAACAGTGTGCCAGAGATGAAGTGTGATGCCTTGAAAAAGACATGTCCTTTTGTCGAAACGTTGGCAGCGGTCTGAGGCAACAACCTTCTCCAAAGTATTATTTCTACCTGGAGACCATCTTCAAAGACCCCTCGTTCCATAACTATATATATATATATATATATATATTTATGTTTTCAACTATTCACGTATATATATATATATATATATTTATATATCTGTGTGTGTGGTGTGTGGATACAAGTACTTTTTTTTATTTACAGTATATCATTGTTTCTACAGTCGTACGAAACACACTAGCGGCACTTCAGATAACGTGTCAAACAATACTTAGAGTACCTACTTTTTGTGAAGTATATTGTTTTGTAAGGCAATAGTAGCCATTGTAACGGTTTTATATCTGAGCAATTCCTGACTATAAAATTTCCAGCACTATCGGTGTTATGGAAAATTTGTATTGCACCGATATTTTACTGACTTCTTGCAGGTTGCAGTGGTAATATGTTTCAGGCAATACTTAAAGTACAATTTTTTATATTTTTGCTTGCTTTTGAAGGCAATACTATCAATTAGGTTTTTATATCTGCAATGTATGAATGCAAAATTTGCAGCACTCTAGCTTTACAAAATTCATGTTCATCAATATTTTGTGGATTTCTTGCAGGTTAAGCGCGAGGTATGTTTTCATTTTGTGTAAAATGCTAGTATTTAACACGTGGACTCTTTGTCTTTATATCGAAAACATTATGAACATTACAAAAATGTGCCATGTACGTAAATGAAAACATCAAAACGTGATCTGCAAAAAAACAACCATTCGATTCCTCTTAACACTGCTGTCCAATAGGTTAATAGTAAGAAAACCATTACTAAACTGTAGTGGTCTGCAAAAAAATTAAAGCGAAAAATTGATTGTTGGAACAAACGAACGAATGAATGATGAAATGAATGAATGAAATAATAAATGAATGAAAGGATCAATATAGTACTATGTGTTTGTTTACGGCGCCAGGGCAGCCAAAGCCAAATATCGGGAAGATCGCTCTAAGTGACCTTTCGCTGTGGTTTTAGTGGCCAAAATGCGCATGGTGTGAACGTTATACTAGTACTTAAAGATTTTATTTCATGTGTGTAAAGCGCCGCAATTTAAAAATTTGAAGACGATAATAATGGTTCATGAAGGTGCCCATAATGGGTGCATAGCCCCGAACGTTCCATAATGCAGCGAGATCCGAATGTTACACGTGGTACGAGATGACATTTCAAAATTTACTACAGCAATATATGCGAAAAGGCATTTATTCGCCACCGCTGGCTTGCCACCTAAAAATAAATCAAAATGAAGTGGAATTGCGTATTTGTATAAATAAGGGAAATGTCACTGCCTCAGATCACTTCAGAATTTGCATTCCAATAAGATATGTACAACCGATTAGTGTTCTGCACTTATACTGCAAACTGGGGGTAATGATCTGTTAGGAGGCACTAAAGAAGGCAATGTCTGTGGCTTATTCTTATCCGGCACATGAATATTTCATTGGAAATATTTTCTGTCTATCACGTATTTGCAAGGCTGTGGTTTTATTGTGTGTAGTTTATCGTGCTTTTTTCATACCAGTGTGCCTGCCAGCGTTCACAGAGACGTCTTCGTATTACTGGTCTCATGCCCTCATACTGTATCTGTGAGATTTCGAAATCACTGCGCATACCGGCCAGAGCAGTATTTTTGTCAGCGACCTCTTTTGCCCATATGCTGGAATGTCCTGTATACCAGCATGCTATTATCTTCAGCCCTAGAGCATTTTCTTAGTGACTCGGTTCATGGCCTCATTGCAACTATGTTTTTTGAGTATAGTGATGTGACAATGGTTAGAGTCTGAAAATACTTTTTTTGCGGTGTTTTGTTTGTCTAATGTGCGGTGTTGCTAGAAGAATTCCATGTGCTTCTGCTGTGAAAATAATAGTATTTACACTTCCCCTTTTTTCACTCGGAAGTTAAGGCCACGTAGAGCCAATGTAAGAGCAGTAGCACTTTTACAGCCATCTGTATAGAAAACGATGTATTGGAGTTTTTTCTGGATTATGTGTAGAAAATGTTATAATATGACTTCTTTTGGTGCATTCTCATGATCAATTTCTATAAAAGATAAATCGCAATCCCCTTATAACACACCTAGGTAGCAACAAGGTCAGTTCCACCAGTTTACCAGAGTTCAGCTTCTGTTCTCACACGTAAAGTAAAAGACGGAGAAAGAGAAGGATGGTTTGAAAACAAGTTTATAGCAGATGCGTCTTCGATGATAGTGTTACACAGATTATTTATATTTGAAGACTTTTTAAGAGCAGACATTAGGAAGTACAGATGCGCTCGTACTCCAAACACCACCGGTCACATCCTACGTACAAGCTATCACTAGAGCTTGTCCGGAAAGCGGAAGATGCAAGATGGAGCCCAAGGTGTAAAACTAGGTCTTGCATTTTTAAAGCTAGTTTGCTGGCCGAGCCGCATACCACGCTTCCATAGTATATGTGGGACCCTACTATACGGGTAAAAAGATGTGAGAGGCACTCATCTGCCCCATAGCACTGATGTGATAGAAATTTTCTTGACCATTTCAGTTCAATTTTCTTTATATGTATTTTGAACGTTAGTGTTTCTTCAACGAAAATACCCAAAAACCTGTTTTCTTTTGTGACAGTGATAGTCCGCTAAAGTAAGGTAAGGTTCGAGGCAGAGCTTATGCGTATTGAGAATAGGACACGTACTTTTTGTGGATGTAGTTTAAAGCCGTTCGCTTCCGTTCATTTAGAGAGTTTATTTATACCTATCTGGATCTCCATTTCACACATTGAGAGTCTACAAGACATGTAGGAAATCTGGATATCGTCCCCTGCACGGAGCATAGTATTGAAGGTTGGAACAACTTTTCGAGTGTGTTCATTTTATTAATAAATACGGTACAGCCTCGTATTTCACACTCAGGGAGGCCAGTGTCTTGTACAGGCACTCTGGAGAGTGCCCTCCCCCCCTGACATGAAAGTTTCTTCCCGGCAAGTAGCCTTCTATGGTGTCAAGCATATTTACTGATGATGTGCCAATAGATTTGCGGCCACGAGAAATGCTGAAGCGCCAAGAAATGCTAAAGCGCAAAAAAAAAGTTCCTGCGATCCTGCGATTTTGCAGCCGCCCCATTCCACCGGGGCGATTTCCCGTGCAAGCCGGGTGAATTTCCCAAGCGTTGTAGTCCCACACAAGGGCCGAGCGCCAGGCCGGGGAGTCGCTTGTACATCTTTTACCGGTAGGTGCCCGGCGCCACCAAGGAACACGAATTCACATGGTGCCTTCGACAGCCACGATGGACGCTCAACTCAAAACCGCCTGTGGCAGGACAAGCCGCCAGACTCTTTCACCCACGGCAATGGCGCAACGCGGCATGATGGCCGGGGGCCCCGCCAGATGGACAAGGGTCAGGGGCCCCTCGATAGGGTAAAGGCACCTTTCCAGACGTGAAATCCCCTTTCAAGGGTCCGCACTCGACCAGGGACGCCTGTACCCATTAAAGAAACCGGTGGGTGTCCGGCAGTACCAGCATTCGAACTCCGGACCTCCCGCACACGAGGCGAGTGCTGTACCTTTGAGCCATCGCTGCGGTTGAAAAGTTCCTGCGTTTTTGCAGCCGCCCCATTCCATGGTTCATTAAGGATCAAAAAATACTGAAAGACAGTGTTGTTCATGTATGGAGACATCTTTGATATATGAATAATACGCTACTAGCTTGTCTGTCGTGCATATGCCTGAACGAAATCCTGCGTGGCAGCTATCCAGAATACCTTTGCACTCAAGAGAATATATGAGTCTTCTATCCATCATTTCTTAAAATGCCTTACTTAGAAAGATGGTTAGAGCAAACGGCCGATAGCTTGTTGGGAGCGAATAATCTTGCCCTTTCTTTAAAATAGCCACTACAATCACTTCTCTCGAAAAGGAATGGAAGCTTTCTGCCTTCCATATTTTGTTTATATACAAAGGAGTGTTTGCACGCTGTTTGAGTGAAGATTCTGGATCGAGAAGTAGGTAATGCTGTCTTGACCAGGTGAGGAAGCCTTCGGCGTACTGAAGACAAACATCCGATCCTGCATATAAAATTCAGAATTGTACCGCTCCTTTTGCTATCCCGAATGGGCTTGCGTTTCGCAGGTTTCTCGTATTGAATTAATGTATTTGTGTAGAAGACAGAGCTCGATATGTATGAAAGTGTTGTGCAAGTCCACTTGCTTGGTCTAGAAGCGTGTCACCAGAGACAACACAAAAGACACGTTGTGTGTTTTCTGTCCTTTGAACTTTCAAATCCTGTTCCATACTACTCACAGATTTGTATACAAATAATTGAAGTTATGAAAGACCGCCAACAATCTTTCATAACGTTCTGCGAGTGCGCCTGCCCTGTGCCTTTGATTACTTGAAGGCTATTAGGTTTTCGGCCATTGGATATCTGCGCAGGATATCCCACGCTTTATTCTGAGCCTTTCGTGCCAGTATGCATTCTTCGTACCACCAAGGTCTCCTAATACTGCGAATAACCCTCGAGGTCTGCAGAATGGCGCTTCGGGCAGACTCCACAATATTCGACGTAAGGGAACCACGAAATTCATAAATGCCTTAGTGGCTGATAGTTCTGTAGGGGAGTTTTGACTTTCCCATGAAATTTTCCACTTCGGCACAACATTCTCTTAACGTTTGATATGGTATTGAACTATGGTGGGCAGATTCTGGACATTATAGGGTGACTTGAATGTGCTCATTTTCATAAGTGTTACTGTCAGCCCCCATTCAACATGCAAAAAAAGAATGAAAGAACCTATCGCCAGATCCATGTGCGAGTATTTGTAATGTATTCTATTGTGTTATGTGAGCCGTGTTTTATAATAAATAGGCTGCCTCCGGATTAAAAAAGAATGTTTTCCAGCCAGTTATTAATAAAGGTTCCGCAACCTCAACAATGAAAGACTTGAACTTTGAACTTGGCTGGTGTTTGTGCAGAAGTTTGTAGACGTCATCTAGGTTTACCATTAGGTACCATTGGATAATGCTCTAAACTACTATAAAAGCCTACAAACAAAATTGGTGTTAATTGTAGAGTCTTTACATTATTATAGGGGTCTTTTGATGCTGGTATTACGTTTTGTGTGTTGGAGATGTTACCGTGGGCAGTGGCGTTTTAGGCATTCAAGAGTGTGCAGTCTGTCCTCGGGCGCCAGTGATGTGGCTGAGGATGATGTAACATCGATATCTTCATGTGATGACCTTAGAGTTAGCATTGGGTCACGTTCCTTCGCACGTGCACCCTGAGGGACGCCCGATGGCCAAGGTTCAAGTGGCGGCTGCGGCAGGGCGGATGACGCAGAGGCAGACGTTGCTACCGTGTCAGTGTCTGCTGCAGTCCCCGAGCCACAGACGGGTATTGGAGGAGGCACAGGAGAGGCAACACCGCCTCCAGCCGTATTTGTCGACAGTGTGACTGTGGAGCCGCAGGCTGTATGGCAGCGTGGGCTGCCGATGGCTGCGGGGGTGGAGGGGGAGGTTCACGGCTGAATCCCGACGCCACCTCAACCCAAGGTGAGCAGGTTTGGCATAGCTTCCTGAGGGAAGGATTTACTGAAACCCGCCGCCGCCTCACTCCCAGGTGAGCAGCGTCAGCGTAGCTTCCCGAAGGGAGCATTGCGTGTCTTTTTCAAGCCTCTGGGTGAGACACATCGGGGTGAGACATATCTGGGTGAGTGTCCTTCAGATTTAATGTTTCCTTCTCGTTTTTGAACTCCTGACATGACCGAGAGTAAGCGGCGCGAGGCATATCAAAGTTATAGCACTTGATATTGTACTGCGAAAATCGTTTGCCTGGTGTTCACGTGCCAAGCTTTCTCCGCATGTTTATTGGCCTGGGCAGTCGTTAGTAACATGCCCGTACCGTTTACACCTAAATCAGCGTCGCGGTTTGCGATATACTGCCTTGTCTGACCGTGCAAAAAACCTGCTTTAACATAGTCTGGTAGGGTACTACAGTCAAAACTGAGAAGAACATGTTTCAGTCATTGTTATTCTGCCGGGACTCATTGTGATACGTCTGACGGCTGTAACACCATGCTCACGAAAGCATTCTAGAAAATTAGCATCACTTTCTCTTAAGAGTTCAACTCGCCAGTTTATTCCTTCAAAGCTATTTAGGGTACGGTGAGGTGTGTCAGTGATCGGTGATGCTCCGATGCTTCTTTGCTTTAGTAGATTACTAGAATATTATTTACTTTTTACTTCAATCAGAATGTTACCGGAGTAATGTTTTTTCCCTAATGTTTTTTTTTTTCAAGCACACTTTTTATACATTTTGTGATCAGGAACACAGACCTGGTGTAATTTCTGTTACTTTACCTACTGATTGCATGACCAAGAATCGTCAGAAGCTTTCTGTGTTTGTGAATACAGCGTTTGAAACTAGCATGAAGATGCCTTGTGAGTGGGTCCTCTTCGTAGGCCGATCAGGTTTAACGAAGGTGCTATGAAATACCGCCTGAAATGATACAGAGCACGGAACCGTGGTGCTTCGTTCTCCAGCCTTACCCTGATACCTATAGAGGTCTAGGTGCTCCCGGCCCGTGAACGGACGTGGAGTCCATCGGCAAGAGCCTGAGGTGGGCCCCGACAGCGACCGTTAGAGGCTTGTCCCTCTGCCTTTCGAGTCATTGCCATGGTTTGTCAAAGCGTCAGTGTGGGGGCTCTGGGTTTGCGGTGTCGTCAAAACAGTAACCATTAATACTTAACGAATGAATGAACGAATGAATGAATTAATGAAACAATGAATGAATGAATGAATGAATGAATGAATGAATGAATGAATGAATCAGTTTACTCTTATAGGTGAGGAAAACACCTCTTCATGGAGATGACGGAAGAGAGGAGAGAAAAAAGCTGTTTATGTGCGGCATGGGGTTATTTTCTACAAAGGTTCTGTAAAAGTACAATATAATTCAGGACATTTGGGAGTGTGCTTTGTGCCGTACGGGGTTTAGCTTGCAGCATTCAAAAAGGCTTTTGGGTTCGGTCCGTTGTCATTATATAGTGGGTCGTGTTAAAGTAGAAGGTTGGTTACAGTGCTGTCTATATGTTTCTTTCGCAATAGTAGAATGCATTCTCTGTTATCTTTTATACGTTGCGTATAGCGAGTAGTACATAGATGCTCCGCGAAACGTCCAAAAATATTTTTGTCGGAAAATGAAGTGCTTTTCTTGGGTGTCCATGACATAATTTATTTGTCAATTTTCCTCAAATAACATCGTGGGTCGCTCAAACAATGGCTCGCTCAAAGGACATGTACTCTGCCGACAAGGAGTGGCTAGAGACTTCTTGGCCAATATTTTTTTGTAGGCTGGGTTGTTCTAGTCACAAGGAGGATATTAATTGAAGGTGCGTTTGGAGTGATTATCGATTATTCGGCTGCACTGAATTTTGGTATTTTGGCTATCTGTTTACCATTTGCCGCATTTCGAGGTAAAAACATATTTTAAGGGGATTGGCAGAAAGCGAGAAAGAAGCTATACAAGCCCTAAAATGTTTTAAACAGCACATTAGTACCCATTTTGACTATGTCATGATAATAATCAGGAAGCACGTAATTACCCTCATCGAGACCTTTAATTTGATATGCCACACGCCCTAGCGTCATGAACCTGAATTTTAACCGAATCTATGACTTACCATGACTACGTCATGATATATCCATAACGCGTTTTTGTCCCGAATGCTTCCCCACATGCCCTCGCAGGGCCATTTTGAATTTTAACCCAATCTATGACTTTTTATGACTGTCGGATGAGTACAATCAGGAAGCTTTTTTTTACCCCCCGTGACTCCGTTATTCCGGACCTTTCATTTGATACCTCACATGCCTTACCCTCATCAGTTTCACTTTTCACCCAATCTAATGTGGCCATTATTCTGTCTTAAAGGGCGCAGCCCAGTCAATTCAGCTAGTTCATTTGAAACAGCAGAAAGGAAAGCCCCCACCCCATTTCCCCCGGCTCTCACCTCTTCCTTTTTGACCACTAGTATATCAAGCCATTAACAGTAGCAGGCGAACAACCAGCACGCCAGCGCCGCCATGTACTTTCTCACCACCCTTTCCTACGCTCTTAGTTGATCCATCAGGAGGAAAAGTTAAGACAACCCTTTTTTATGACCTCAAGAGTCAATTATCACTCACGCGCCCAGCCGCGAAAATTAGGTATACAGCAATTGCTTATGGCAAAAAAAATTCAACACGAAACTAAAAAAAAATCAGACAGCCCCTTCCTCCCGACCGATCTTGCAGATCGCGATTGATGCTGTACCCGCAGATAACCTGAATTCCGAGCCCACAGTGATGCATGAAACCTAATAGCCAATCATAGCTGCCTGCTAGGCTGCTCATATGTACTCAAGCTTAAAATGGACTCAAAACTCATATGTACTCAGAACTCAAAATGTACTCAAAACTCAATATGTACTCAAACTCAAAATGTACTCAGAACTAAAAATGGAATCAAATTCAAAATGTACTCAGAACTCAAAATGGACTCAAACTCAAATTGTACTCAGAACTCAAAATGGACTCAAACTCAAAATGGACTCAGAACTTAAAATGGACACAGAATTCACTAGGTCTCAGGTGCACTCAAACTCAATCGGACTCAAACTCAGTCGGGATCACTCGGCTCAAACTCACTCAAGCTCAAACTCACCATGCCACACTAGCCTCGCGCTCACTCAAACTCAAACTCATGCGTGAGTTTGAGTCCAAATGAGTCATAGTGAGTGGACTCATGAGTGAGTTTGCCGACCTCTCATCATGTGTTCCCTGGCAAGCGGAAACAAAGCGGTCGCCTGGTGGCCGAGCACAAGCTGATCATCTTTTGAAAACCCGCTTTCTAGCAACAAACGAGTACTCGGCGGCGGGAAACCGGCCGCCAGTCTTTTGACTGATCCTTGCTTCAGCAAGTGGCGCTAATCGGCCGTGGTTGATCCGCCAGATAACGTATGAGAACCTTTCGCCGAGGGGAAACCGTATTTACGGTTAACGAGCGAAAGCTGACCAACTTAAGAACATTGGATGCCAAAAACATCCGCAGAGGATGGTGCCGTATTATGACCGTTTATCTTACGTTCATCACTGGCCAATGTTTGCCCATTTGACTGGTGAATTGACTAGCCAACAGCCGTAGGTTGGCCAGTCAAGAATCAGACTTTGTGTGCGCCTGAGAAGGATCACTTTTTAATTGGCAGGCGCCGCACAACCTCTTTGCCACAAAGGCTGGGACTGCACGAGATGATGTCCGCCAGCGGAAATATACGTCTTAACACATTGACGGGCAATCATGGCCCACCTGTGGTGCCGTTGGAGTGGAGAATACCTGCTTCTCTTGCGCTCTGCACACGAAGCTGTATCGCCATCCTGTTCCAAGGTGCAGAACGGCGACTTTGTGGTCATCCAGGACGACACCTCGTCCCCATCAGTGTGGCAAAGAGGCAGACGGTTGGAAACTTTTCCAGTCCACGACGGGGTAGTAAGGTCGTGTCATCTGCGCGTCTCCTCCGGACACGAAATCACACGCCCAGTTCAGCGCCTCTATATTCTTGAGGCTAACCAGCCAAGGTCACCAGAATCCGCGGCGGGAGAGGGTGTTGAGGAACGACAATGATAATGGCAGTGAAGAGGCCGCTGCACGGGAATGGGAGCATGGGCCCAGCTCGCGCCTCGCGCTCAAGCAGTTCTGCGTGACGGGCCCATCGAACGGGCGGTCGGCTGTCGGGTTCCTTTCTTGCGTCGCTATCCGCGACACTTCGCACAGGCATACGTTGCTTAATGCGAGATAATAGATTTGTTTCAGGGTGTCTCGTGCGGCTCAAAAGCAGCCACGTGCGACGCTACCCGCTGCGCACCGCTCAGGCCACGTGGAAGTTGTTTGAGAACAATCCCACAACACTGGGAAAAAAACTGCTATAAGGTGCGAAACGATACTTTTGTAGACATTGTTGCAGTGTACGTCATCACATTGTACGTTATACCGTAGGCTTTTTTGCATGTTTGACTGCCAAGCCGAGGGCCATGCTCCGGCGATATGTGCGTACTGCAGTGTTTTGCACGGTTGGGATCAAGTTGTGATTTCTTGCACTAAAACCGTAAAGACGAGGCTCCCTTTACGTATTCGAAATGGGTAAACCAACGGATATATAAGCATGAGATGCGACAAAAATATAAAATGCTTCATATTCACGCGTGCATGTAGCATATATTTGCGTGTGATATTATACCGTTCATTGAAAATACAGACATTCTGAAGAAATTTTGGCCTGTGATATTTCTTTTAGGAGTAACCTCCTGACTAAAAGTACGTTATGTTGATTTCCTAGCCGGCAAGATTTCTAATTGGGTCCATGCTTACTGCCAGAGGAAGAACGGGGGTTACCAAATATATTCAAGAGCTCGCATTAGAACTACCAGACTGTTGTTTTTACAAAACTGCTTCTTGCAAAATAATTAGTTATGCTTTTCAGTCATTGATCAACAAAGGCAGCATCACATTTATTTCTCCCCTGAACGTGCAAAATTTGTATATTTGTTTTTTATTAAAAACAAAAACAAGCGCTTGGGACAGCCCATGCTGCTTGTATGTTTGAAAACTGTGGAATTGAGCCAATTTCACGACACATAAGCCAACATCGGTTGATACATTATGTGTTAATGAATGGCAATAGCATCCGGAAACGTCATTCCCATGTTTTAACTAAAGCCTACAAAAGCGGTGCCCCCACAGAAAAGCACACCTAATTTATGAAGCCGTAATTTAGTAGAGACTATTCTGAGCCCCATGTATGCGTAGGTGGGCAGTGCATTTTTTTGTCCGCACAAACACCAATGAGGTGCGGAGCTTCTTTATTTACCGGCGGCTTCCACAACCTAAAGAAAGTCGAGAGAATATAAATGATTGTTTATGTCATATGTTCCGATTATTTTTACGGCATTTTTGATTAGTGCACTCAGAATTACTATTTTCCTCTCGGTTGTGCGAGGCTGCACGGATGTCACCATGTGCCTCCGCCGGAACGACACGTCCGCTGAACACCGTCTCCCCTCTTCGGGCAAATTCCCCGCAGAGTCACCGGCGTAGCTGCAAAGAGCGAATGGTAGTGATACAGACGTTGATTTTTGCGTCGCCTGCTCAGACAACTTGGAGCACATCGCGTGGAACTTCTCGGCAGGCCTTTCCTGCGTTCGCGGGTGCTTCCTTTCGAGTCAGTTCAAAATAAGCGTTAATTTTTATGCTTCCTTACTTTAATTGTTGCCGTTAGTAAAAAAAAACGCACTACATGAACATCAGAATACACCAAAAAATACCTGTTGTAAAAACAGTAGCGCATTGGAACTTCAACAATATTTAATGCGGTCAGGATTTTTTTTGGGTACCTGAGCTCCGGGACCCCTTTTCTGGACCATTTCTATGGAACCATTTTTTTCCTGCACCTAAAATGATCTTTGTCAGTAACTCACACGATCACAAAACACACCAGACGCCATGTTTTAGTGTTTTCTGACCAATCCTACCGCTTACCTACAAAAAACCTTAAAATAAATATTTTTGTGTTTCTCGGTCTCTACAATGTTTTTCCACAGGCGTGACGTCACTTGAGCTATATCACGGCTGTTGACCGACTTCCTTTGAAGCAACTTTAAAGTAAACCTCCACAAATAAAGCTGAAACTAAATCACGTATCAGCTACAGACAGCAAATCACACCGAGCCGTCGGTGCTGGCAATGAAGATTGCTTTCAAAGATCTACCAGACAGGCGGCGATGCTGCGCGGTGCTTAAGAATGTACGGCGTCGCCGTTTTGGTTACAGTATTCACGCATATTTTACTTATCTTCAGCAGATATCTTTGCCGCCGACTTAACGTGTTCTGGGTTTACGATACAATTTTCATCGGATAATCTTCATCAGTTTAACTAAACAAGGGAATGTTCTCCAGCTTACGTGTGTCAGGGGAATCCTATATTCAAAGGTTCTGTGTTCTTTTCGAGTAGGTGGTTGATTGATTTATTGATTGATTGGTTCAATGGTTGATTGATTGATTGAATGATTGATTGATTGATTGGTTGATTGATTGATTGATTGATTGATTGATTGATTGATTGATTGATTGGTTGATTCATTGATTGATTGATTGATTGATTGATTGATTGATTGATTGATTGATTGATTGATTGATTGATTGATTGATTGATTGATTGATTGATTGATTGATTGATTGATTGATTGATTGATTGATTGATTGATTGACTATAGGTTTATTGCGCGGCAACTACACAGGCCATTTAGCGCGCTGTATTGGACGGTTCTGGAAAAACTTTTTGGATCAAGTATTTGTGCTTCTAGTTCTTGCACTTCCAGTGTACAGGATTTTTCACTTTAGTTCGGAACAAAAATCCAGAACAAAGTTTTGTACTTCGAGCTTCTTTAGGCACTCCAAATTCCACTTCAAAGTTTGCATTCTGTTTGCCTTCCCACTCGTTTCGCCTCCCTGTGCTCTCTCGATGCTTGCTGTCTTTGTGTTATAGCTTCCTTGATGTCCTTGCTCCACCAGCTTCTTCGATTTGTATTTGCTTTCCAGTAATTGCGTTCTTTCGCGTTCCATAACTATGCTTGAATGAAACCAATTAGTTCGCTGAATTCCCAATCTTTCGTAGATTGTCTCTATACTTCCGTGTCAATGCTTTTGGAATTATTAGACATTTTTTGTCGTTTTTTTTCAAGTCGTGAACCACTGTTTTCGGGTTTTGACCTTCCATTTTTCCAAAAGTGAAAGCTATCCGTTTATGGTCACTTCCTAAGCTGTGGGGACCTATTTTATCTATTTCCATTAGAGTCGACCATTCATACAATCCTTGAGAAAGGAGGCTGTAGTTTAAAGTGGACTGTTTTTCCACTCATTCCCAAGTAATTTGTTGCTGACATTTATTCTGTCTCTTTGCTACAACGATATTATGTTCTTCACACACGTTCATTACGAGTTCGCCGTTGCTCTGTTTGTATCCTTCCAGGACATCAATGTGGGCATACATGTCTCCCACTAGAATAACTTCACCCGATTGTCTTAACTGATCGAGGTCCCGCTAATGCAGCCTACCTGTTTTCTATTCTTTTTTTTTAACCTCACTGTGATCCCCTTACTACAGAAAGGCGACTACGAAGAGCGTTTCTCTTCCCGCTATTGTTCCATAACCCCACATACAATCCTCGCTCTTTTCGTTTACTCTGTGCAAATAGGCTCCTTGTTGAATAGGCATGACGACATGCTCCCCTTTTCCTCGTACCGTGTGGTTCTTGAACAGCCTTGCCATATTTAATCATGCATTGCTGGGGGCTGTTTTAAATTTCGAAGAAAAGTTTCTGTGAGGGCATGTACATCAATTTTTGCCTTTTCTAGTTCACTGCAAACCTTCAACCTTTTTTCCCGTTATCTGTCCCCGTGCTACTTATTGTAGTTATTCTTAGTCACTCCACGTTTTTTCTCTTCGGTTAATTATTTTCCGATGTTTGGGATAAGCGTCGGTCACCGAGGGGGACGTCACTTGCCTATTCGTTCGCCTGCTCTGCTACCTGATGTCCATTTCCAAGCTTTTGTTTGCCCTGTGTGCTAACTTTGGCACTTCTCTTTCCGCTTTACATTTGAGCTCTGTGGCAATCGCTTTTCCCTGTCGCATTTTGGCTATGCCTCCTATTTATTCCATCATCCGGGATGCTCTTGGCCCCCCTAAAAAAAGCTACTGCCCCGGCAGCTAGTCGCCCCCCTACCTGTTCCGCTACACGCTCAGTGAAATATACTCCGTCCCTCACGAACCTCTGTCCCCGGCCCGCACAGTGCACTTCCCGGTTGAGATCTACCAGTTAAAAATTTATTGCTTCAGCGAGTGTCCAAATTTCGCTGTTAGTTTCAACCACTGCCCTTCCTACGTGGCCTCCTCCACCCTCGAATTCTGGTCCCGTGGAGACCGCGATCTGGACGTCGTCCGAAATCGCCCCGAGTTTACTGATCCCCTTCGCCACCTGCTTCACTATGCCTCGCCCTCTTCCCTGAACCACGCGGTTTAGTCCCCCCCATTATTACCATTAGGTGCCTCTCTACCATTGTGTCCCGCACCTGCTCTTTTGCCTTCGCCATCACTACGTTAACCATCTTTCCACGGAGCATGCTAGCCTTAACTCTCTGGTCCTCCGCTACCCTCTTTATAATCCCCTACCTCTCCCCGGCGCATGTTCGAGTCGCCCAGAATAGTGGCTCCCCACTCCCTTGGTTTTTTTTGCTGCGTAGGTGTTTTTGCTGCCGGGGCTTTTGGGCTGATTGCCTCTGCGTAGCCGTTGACCGGCGGCGACCCCTTCAGCTCAAGGCGCCACATGCTTTAGGTTTTAAGAAGCTTGAGGCAGTATATCAAAATGGTGGTTGTGCATATTGCGCGAACCGTATAGGGGTTTGTTTAATTATTGTTTGTTTTTATGCCCGGCCGCACCTTATCTGCTATCTGTGTCCCATGTGAAGCGCATGTTCCATTCTTTATTTTTGTACTGCACGGGCTATCTCATTCAGATAAGCAGAGTGTTTCGCCCTAACGCCGCTAGCCCAGAATAATCTTCTGTGATCTACAATGTTCTGCATGTGAATCGACGGTTCCAGAAACTCTCGCGCCGAAAGATAAAAGCGTGCACAGGAGACGCCGCGGCATTCGATTCTGCGACGCTCGCCGACGAAAGTCACTTTGTTGACCGCTTCTTCGCCGCATCTGTATTCTTTTGAGTTGTTAGGGGAGCACAAGTTCGCCCAATAAACTTGTTTCTCCTTCAAGGCAACTGCGTCGTCCTTGGCTTTGTGACATCTGGTTGAGGTGCGGGGTACTCACCGTTTATGCTCTCTACGACATCTGGAAGCAGCCAAGCCAGCCCAAACAGAGGAAGCCGCAGACTGCAAGGATTGCTACCCGAGTTCGGTCTCATGCCAGAAGGGCCAAGAAAAGGAACGCTGTAACCAACATCATGGTGCAAGAAACAACGTCGCCAATCGTCCTGCAGCCCTGAGAACCGCCATCGTTCCCGGGAGCCCCCGGTGAAGACCCCGAAGAATAGTTAGAGAAGCTGGAGCGCGTTCGTATCTTCAACAGGTGGGACGACGAAGAAACTTTCCGGCATGTCTTCTTTTACTTAGAAACTGCTGCTCGAACTGGGTTCGAGAACCATGAGAGTTCTTTGACCGACTGGACTCATTTGAAAAGGGAGTTCCTTAAGGCCTTCACTTCCGTTGTGAGAAAAGTTCAAGCTGTGCTTTTGCTTAAAACACGAACGCAGCACCCGAACGAAGGTGTCGTGATCTTCGTTGAGAAAATGAAGCGCCTATTTCGCCGTGAAGACCCCGAAATGGCCGAAGAAAAGAATCTCAGGTTTCTAATGCGAGGAGTGAAGCCAGAGCTTTTTGTTTGCCTAGTCCGTAACCCGCCGAAGACGGTAGCTGAATTCGCGTCTGAGGCGGCCGCGATTGAGAAGACGCTTGAAATTAGAACGAGGCAGTATGACCGCCCTTCAACGCGCTGTTCTCGGAGACCATCGGTGCCGCAACTGGAAGCTCCGATACATTGCGTGAGACCATTCGAGCAGTAGTCAAGGAGGAGCTTCAAAAGCTTTTTCCAACAACGCCGCAACCTCAAGTGTCTTCTCTGACTGACGTCATCCGTGAAGAGGTTCAACACGCGCTGGGAACTTCTATTCCTTCAGAAGCACCCGTCAGCCTCAAGCGATGACCCACTCCGCAGCTCTTCGTCAACCTCTCCCTGCTCCAACCCGTCGTGTCAAGAGGCCCAGCCATACCACCGTCTAATCCCGCCCGCCCGACGCCCTGTAGACCAATACCAGACGCCAAGGAAGACCGAAGTGTGGCGAACGCCCGATAATCGCCCGCTATGCTACCACTGCGGAGAGGCCGACCACATCTACCGTCGCTGCCCTTACAAGAGGCTCGGTCTGCGAGGATTCCCCGTCGACGCACCACGCCCCCGACCCGGCCAGCGCCCTACTGAGATCGACGAATACCTGTCCAACACGAACCGAGGACCTACCTGCTTCAATCGTTCGCCGTCGCCCTACCAGTACCATTCGCCAAACCGCCATAACACCGCTGACTTCTCACGTGGAAATTGCCCCTGCCCACGCGGGGGAAACTAAAAGCAGCAACTTCTGGATGTGAAGTTGCAGAACGGCGAAGAAACGAAACCCTCCAACGACGCATGGCCGCACCGAACACCGTACCTGCTGCCCAACGACTCGATCTATCCCGGACGTGACTCCCGAACCCGACGACGCCACGACGCGACGAGTACCCTAAACGACAGAGCCTGCCGCTGACAAAATGACGAGAATGACGAGGCATGGTGCCCGACCTTCAACACGCACAAGCCGAGATACAACTCCCCGACGCACCAGAAACTCGAGGAAAGCGGCGTCCGCCGTCCAGTTGTCTATCGACGGCTTTGATGTAGTCGCCCTCATTAACACGGCAGCCGACTACTCGGTAATGAGCGGCTCATTCGCGTCGAAGCTGAACAAAGTTACGAAAACATGGGACGGTCCGCATATACGCACAGCAGGAGGCCATCTCGTAACGCCAAGTGAAACGTGTACATCACGCGTCACCATAGGAGGCACTACGTACCCTGCTGAGTTCGTTATTTTGCCTAACTGCTCCTGTGACGCAGTTCTCGGAACGGACTCTTTGACGGACAACGTTGCAATATATGATCTGCAGACCAAGTCGATAACTTTTCCTCCAATCCCTCCACGACGCCACAGCCTAACCCCGATCACCGTGCTGCTGTCAGGATCGCCAACGATCACATCACCCTGCCACTCCGCGCAAGCTTGATGATTGCCGTCTACTGTGAGGATGCTCCTTGTGACATCGACGCTATCGTCGAAAGTGATCGAAGGTTGCTGCTCGACCACGCTGTCTCCGTCGAAAGAGGCACTGCGCAATTTAAGCAACGCCAATCACGTTTTGGTCACTAATTTCACCGAAGAGTGCCAGAATTTAAACAAGGCAGCTGCAATTGCGTTCCTAAAAGAAACGCAAGAAGCAAGTGACGTGATCGCGGTCGCCGACTTTGAACTCACACCTGATGACACCTTCAAGCTTCCGCAGCCCTTCGAAGTGAATCCGGCGCTACCGCCAGAACAACGGAACAAATTATTGGCTTTGTTGCGTCGCTACAGCGAGTGTTTTTCGTCGAGTTCAAAATTACGCCAGACACCCCTAGCGAAGCACCGCATTATAACTGAAGATGGAGCCCGACCTACCCGACAGTCACCATACCGCGTCTCTTCCCACGAACGGGGAGCCATCCGGACTCAAGTCGACGACATGCTCAGCGACGGCATTATACAGCCATCGAAGAGCCCCTGGGCTGCGCCGGTCGTACTCGTAAAGAAAAAAGACGGCACATTAGGTTCTGCGTTGACCACCGGCGAATAAACAAAATCACAAAAAGGACGTGTATCCCCTGCCACGAATCGACGACGCTCTTGATCGCCTCTGCCATGCCAAGTACTTCTCAACGATGGATTTGAAGGCCGGCTACAGGCAAATTGAAGTGGACGAGAGAGACCGAGAGAAGACTGCGTTTATAACCCTGGACGGCCTATACTAGTTCAAGGTGATGCCTTTTGGGCTGTGCACGGCGCCAGCAACGTTTCAAAGAGTCATGGACACTGTGCTAGCTCGCCTGAAGTGGCACACTTGCTCCTATACCTCGACGACGTTGTGGTATTCGGCCGGACTTTCGACGAACAACTAGCAAGGTTGGAGTCTGTACTCGAGGCTATTCGCTCGTCGGGGTTAACGCTGAAGCCCGAAAAGTGCCGCTTCGCTTACGAGGAACTCACGTTTTTGGGACACGTCGTCAACGCCGCGGGAGTCCTGCCTGTCTCAGCGAAAACATCAGCCATAGCGAACTTCCAAAGACCGAAAGACAAAAAGAGCGTGCGAAAATTTTTCAGACTGTGCGCATACTACTGGCGCTTCGTCGCAAGCTTCGTCCGCATCGCAGAGCCACTCACGCGCCTGAAAAAAGATAGCACCCCTTTCGCCTGCGAAAACGCTCAAGAAAAAGCATTCTGCGAGCTGAAACAACGCCTGCAAAACGCGCCCGTGCTCGGTCATTTCGACGAAAACACCGAAACGAAAATGCACACGGACGCCTGCGATATATGTTAGTTGGACATCCTAGTCCAAAAGCAAAGCGGGTGCGAAAAGGTAATCGCCTATGCAAGCCGCGGTCTGTCGAAGGAGGAGAAAATCTACTCTGATTCCGAAAAAGAGTGCCTGGCAATCATAAGGGCCATTTCAAAATTTCGCCAATACGTGTATGGTAGACCGTTCAAGGTTGTGACAGACCACAATGCGCGGTGTTGGCTCGCCAATTCGAGGGACCCCTCTGGCCGTCTTGGGCGGCGGAGTTTGTGCCTGCAAGATTTCGACGTTACAATCGTCTACAAATCCGGCAGAAAACACTCCGACGCCGACTGCCTGTCCCGCGCCCCTGTCGACCAACCACCACAAGACTCCGATGAAGACAGCGCGTTCTTCGGGGTTGTTACGGAGAGCGACCTAGCCGCCCAGCAACGTGCCGATCCCAACTTGAGCGTAATGATCGACTACCTCGAAGGACGAAACGTCGCCGTGCCTAGAGCGTTCTAGCAGAACTTACAAGCATTCAGCCTCAAAAACTCCGTCCTCGCGAAGAAGAATTTCAGCCCCGGAAAGGTAACAAATTATCTACTTGTCATCCCCGCAGACATTCGTGACGAAATTTTGGAAGCGTCCCACGACGACCCGTCTTCCGGACATCTCGGCACAGCTCGCGCTATTGCAAAAAGTAAGGCGTAGTACTTCCGGTCCCACCTTGCATCCGATGTCACCCACTACGTTCGGAGTTGCCGTGACTGCCAGCGACGAAAAATGCCGCCGACAACACCCGCCGGATTTCTGCAACCGATCGTCGTCCCGTCGAGGACCCTTCAACCGTTCGGAGTGGACCTTCTAGCCCCGATCCCTACGTCACGATCAGAGAACAAGTGGATTGTCGTAACGACAGACTACATGACGCGCTAGGCAGAGACCGCCGCTCTTCTGAGGGGGACTGCACAAGAAGTCGCCAAGTTCTTTATAAACCAAGTTGTACTGCGACATGGAGCCCCTGAAGTCCTAATCACGGACAGCGGAACGGCCTTCACCGTGGAGCTGATGCAAGGAATCTTACGCTACAGCAACACGGATCCCCGCAGAACGACGGCGTACCACCCCCAAACGAACGGACTAACGGAACGTCTGAACAAGACGATTGCGGATATGCGGTCCATGTACGTCGACGTTGAACAAAAGACTTGGGACGAAGTCCTCCCATAGTCACGTTTGCGTACAATACAGCGACGCAGGAAACTACGCAGTTGACACCGTTCGAGCTTGTCTACGGAAGACGGCCGACTACGGTGCTCGACGCCATGCTTCCGCATGTAGAAGACGACGACCTCAACGCCGACGTCCAAGGATACCTTCAACGTGCGTAGGAGGCCCGCCAGCTCGCTCTAGTTCCTATAACGGACCAGCAGCTGGTGGATGCCGGCCGCTACAACCTCCGACGCCGAGACGCCGAGTACCAACCAGGAAATCGTGTGTGGGTTTGGACTCCCATTCGACGACGCGAACTCAGTGAAAAGCTTCTGCGACGGTATTTCGGACCCTACTAGATACTTTGACGTGTTGGCCAATTAACCTACGAAGTGATCCCCAGTGGTGATTCCGGACCATCACGACGACGCACGCGACCTGAAGTCGTGCACGTGGTTCGCCTCAAACAGTACTTCGCCAGATGACGAACTTTTTTGTTGTTGTTGTTTTGTTGTTGCGTTTTGTTCGGACTGTCGTTTTATTTTAGCATTGGGTCGATGCACTGTTAGAGGGGTGGTAATGCCGCGAACCATATACGGGTTTGTTTATTTATTGTTTGTTTTTAATGCCCGAGCGCGCCCGATTCTGTTATCTGTGTCTCATACGAAGCGCGTGTTCCATTCTTTATTTTTATACCGTATGAGCTATCTCAGTCAGATAAGCAGAGTGTTTCGCCCTAACGCCGCTAGCCCAGAATAATCTTCTCTGATTTACAATGTTCTGGATGTGAATCGACGGTTCCAGAAACTATCGTGCCGAAAGATAAAAGCCTGCACAGCAGACGCCGCGGCATTCGATTCTGCGACGCTAGCCGACGCAAGTCACTTTGTTGACCGCTGGTTCGCCGCCTCTGTATTCTTTTGAGTTGTTAGGGGAGCACAAGTTCGCTCCAATAAACTTGTTTCTCCTTCAAGACAACTGCGTCGTCCTTGGCTTCGTGACAATAATTTTGAATTACAAACATACGCCG
This sequence comes from Haemaphysalis longicornis, assembly GCF_048455015.1. Classification (NCBI taxonomy): domain Eukaryota; kingdom Metazoa; phylum Arthropoda; class Arachnida; order Ixodida; family Ixodidae; genus Haemaphysalis; species Haemaphysalis longicornis. The sequence continues at coordinate 204,401,463 of NW_027526385.1, forward strand.
AGGCATATGCACGCAATAGAGGTATGCCTAATGTATGATGTTTTTTATTCAATTTTCCACGGATTGAAATATCACAGGCAGCGGTGTTTCTAAAAAACAGAGATGAACGCAATAAATTTGAATAATTCCCCGCCTAAGAAACAAATTTTTGTTTTAAAATCAGTGCTTTCTTGCAAAGTCCCGCACAGTGCCCATTTCAAACAATCACGCGTATTTAGGCGGCGTGCCAAAAATATTTCTTGAGTAAATTTACCTATATTGTGAATCACAAGACTAAAGCAAGAACTAACAATCATCGATAAATAGCTGATATTGTAGGGGAATATTTGCAAAAAAAGTCTCTTAATAAATTGTGAAAGCTGAACAATTTGTTATCTACATTTTGCGAAAAAGAAATGTTCGAGAAGTGGTGTATGTACTAGAGTCGGTACATTCTCTCAGAGGATCCGATGAGCTGCGGAAAAAATATGTGGAAATTAACACAGTATTTATTTGTTACTGGTTATGCTTCTTATGAAAAACCAAATGTCAGCGATTCTTAGGGTTTGTCTGTGAAAAACCATTTTTCGGCAAGAGTTTATTGCGGAACGAAAACACAATCTTAACATAACATGTAAAACCAAACGTAAAAATTTGATTAATCTCTTTCAGATTCATGCGGTAAGATTCATTTTGGAGCAATGCAGGTTGATCGGATTCTAGTATATTGAATATTACGCTGGCCATTATGACAACTGCAGCCATGGCGGTATTTGTGTTCCACACCTGCTTCTTGTGCCTGCTATAACTACATTTTAAGTTTTGCCAGTGAGTGCTATGGAACTCAGTCCCATGTTCTTTATAGATGTCTGTCTCTGTCAGGCCCATGTTACATTCCTCTATGATGATGAGTGCTAGCTTCTTCTGCTACTTTAGCAGCACAGTTGTTTTGCCACCGGGGCTCTCTCGACAAACTATATCCTAATAACCTTGCCCCGGCTACCACGGTTGATCTTCTTCAATGCTGCACTTGGCAGCCTGAGTAACGAGTGGCAAACTGTCGGCCATCCTCAATAAGCATAAACGCCGCCTGTGCTTCCTCTTTCGCATCTGGTAATAGGTGCGTCTAATACGCTTGCCAATTTGCGTACGCGATTGATACCGTGGATGTATTTCTATAAGGCTTGCTTAATAAATTCTGTAACTTTTTTCCTATGCCACTTGATACATCAGTTATAATATTAAGCTTTTGTTTCAGCCTTCATTATTACTTATGTGTTCACTTAACGAGCCACTCAAGGCGCGGCTCCAGCTCATAGAACCGGCGCATAAAATCCTGCCCTTGCGCTCCTCTTTATGACTTGGACCTTGTCTCTATGAGTGCCATAAGCACCCCTGCAACATAAGTAAAACACCTGGCGTCGTCTTGGCGTTATTCACCACCAAACAAAAACACAAAATATTAAAAAAATAAATAAAAAAACACAAATAAAATGTTCTATGACAGGACCAACGTAAAAACCTATACTGATTTCACAAGAGAGAACTCCGAAGCGTTCAATGATGAACATTTTCACATTTATGAACAATTCAAATATTCGTATTTAACCTGCAAAGTAAACGTTAACTCGGTGCTGTTTAAAAATCAGCTTCCCGTGACATCTGACTTAAACAAGCTGTGGTATACCAGCTCCTCAAATCAAATTCTCATCAAAAAAACGTATTTACAGCTCTGAAAATAAAGGAACAAGCCCACCACATAGAAAAAATACCACGCGTGTTATAAACAATACATTATTGCATTACCAGATGCGAAATACTTTTTTTCTTGGATTTAATATCAATTTTACAATAAATCCTAGCACATTCCGGCGATTGCTATCTCGAAAAATCGCGGACACAGCAACTTCTACTGACAAGCTCTGATGCGGAACCGATTGAAAGCAACCGATACGCAACAGTTCTTTACAAATATTTTGTCTCCGTGTACAAGTAAATGCGACACCATCGAATTACCGCGCTCCATTTCATCCACCACTTTTCCCGATGTCGTTATTAACCCGGAAGAAATATCGAAGCTTGGCCGTTGCCTTAGGCTATTATCCTGATTAGGTTGCAGCCGCATAGGTAGTAAAATTTAAACAAAACCGCTGAGAATCATTCTAGCTTGATTCTAAGTGTATAAGTTGGCTTTCCATACACTTGGAAGGCTGCTCGGATAGTATCATTACTGAAATCCGGTATTCGCTCACTAGTAAAAAACTGCCGCCTCTATTCCCTAACAAGTACACCTTCCCAACAACGCGAACACATAATCACATCACGCCTAATAATGTACATTGAAATTATTCATATATCTGTACGCACCAACATTGCTTGAGCAAATGGTTGTCATCTTAGACCCAGCTTTCTGAATTCATACATATTATACTACTGGAAATAGACAATAGCTGTCAAGTACAAAAAATTTTCTTGAATTTTTCTAAAGCATTCAATTGCATCAGCCACACCCGATCTACTCGCAAAGCTATCATCATTAAAGATCCCTTCTAATCAGCTACCATGTGTGAACAGTCCTTAACAGGAAGCGCGCAATTAGGTTCGGCTAATGAGCACATGTACTGTCAAACCATCGTAAGGTCCGGTGACCGGTAGGATGGAAGCCTATCGCCGTTTCTTTTTTTAATATATATAAACAACAAGCCAATAAACATTATTCTTTTGAGGTGACTGCTTATTGTACGCACCATTTTGTTCAGCCGACAATTATTGTAACCGGCAATCAAACTTAGACCGACGTTTAGTGTTGGGTATCAAACAGAACTTGCCAATCAACCTAAAAAATCTAAATAACACCCATTTTTTCTGAAACATGCTAGATCTCACTGCACCTACCACGTCCACAATCTACCGATCAGCTCAGTCATATCATTCACGGTTATTTTCATGGTATGCTTTTTTTATTTTGGGCTTTTATAATCTCATTGTTGGTTTTGGCCCTTTTTGTTCTAAATTATTCTTGGAAGCCTGTTATCTCTACCCCTTACATAATGCCTCCAGGTCTATAAAGGTGTAATACATGAAATGAAATGAAATGATATTTGGGACACCACTGTAGCTGTTCACAGATTTCACAGTGTGACAGTTGGTCACAAATGCGCCAATGCGCTGCAGATGATGAGAGCTGCTTACTACGGCCAAGTACCAACTATTGAAGTTACGTCCAGGCCAACCTTGTTGCTGCTGGCAGAAAACCATGGAAATGATTGTGCATTGTTTCCAAGCGTGCAAGGAATTTTCTGTAAAAGATGATCAGCCTCATGATTCTCTGCAAAATTTTGACACCCTCAAGTTTTATTCTGAAAGGATGGATTCTACATTCTGCTATAGGGCGGAGACCTTCGGCAGAGATGCTTTGGGCCAAGTGTTCGAAGCGGTCTGTCATGAATTCCAATCTCGCTAGCGTCAGGGACAGGCTGGCATCCGAAAAGTGGTCGAGCACTTGGCATTCCTTTCTCCAGTGGTCCTCATCATCCTTTACCTTCACCAGTATATCCTCTGGTTAGACAGCGACGTGTGGGAGGTCGCACATCAAGTTGTCGATTTCTTGCTGGAACAAAGCTGGCGCCAAATATACGTCGAATGTAAACCTTGTCAATTGAAACAATGCTTTTACAGTAATTATGTTTACCAGTTGCTTCAGCTCGGTATGCAGGCTTATCTGCGGTTAAGTGTCGTTCAAGTCAAGTTTTGTAAACTTCCTACCGGTACAGAGTATGGAAAAGATCTAATCAGTTCTTGTAATGTCGTACATTTCAGTGAATCTCACTGGGTTGATTGTTGATTTCTAATAACCGCACATGCGTAAGCTACCACCTAGCTTCAGTGGTGAAACCACCGGTGCGGCCCGCTACGTCGTATATACAGGGCGTAGAATGCCTTCGCGCTGCAAACGCTATGACTCTCCATCTTACCATTCACCAAGTGTGAAATGCACTGGTCTTGCCTTGTAAAGTTTTGTCTTACTCCCTCCAGCATCATAATTATAGGCAAGCACACCCTTCATTGTATCAAAACTGTCCGAAAAAAAAACGTCGCCTTATTTACCGATAAGGCCAGCAACACTGCCGAAGGTTTAACTTTTAATGGCTTCAAGATGATAATGCGGAGCGCTTTCATTCAGTCTCTTTCGAAGAGTGTCGGGCTAACTGTACTCACGACAAACAACGCCAAATTTTTCTCCTGATTTCGCACCATCACCTTGGCCGTTGTCCTCCCCAAAACTTCCAAAACGTCTCCAGAATCGTTTATGAGCTGCAGGTCAGTGTGCTCTAAGGGTTCATCTGGAAAACCGGCGTGATATTTTGCTTGGCCTTATACCGAGACAACTTCGCAGCGTCAAGTTTCATCTCTACCCTACATTTTCACGTTAAGGCACTGTAGCTTGAAGTGACCACAACGTCTAGTCCACACCGGGTCTAGGCTCCGTTTTGGGGACGTCATTCATGTTCTGCACAGAGTGGGAGCGAGTCTCATTCCTTCTGTGAGGGGAGTCTTCCTTGCACTCCGTTGTGCAGTAACCCTGCTGACCGCACTTGAAACTGGAGGTGTTGCGGTCGCAGCCGGAAGATGTTTCAACCTTCCAAATTGCCCGAACCACCGTTGTTCGGTCACCACCTTCGTTGGTCGGTCCAAAAAGTTGGTCGACTGCACAGAATCCGCAGCAATAGACAGGGTGCATATAATTTGCGACTCTTTTCTTGCGGCTTCTACTGCTACCAGAAATATTTTTCACAGTTTCAAGTCCAAATTCAGCGCTTTCTAGTAAGCGAGTCTATAATCTGGAATCATTGATTCAACAAACGATCCGATCACGTATCATCCTTTCACGCCCTGCACCAAAACTGCAATTATCTACTTGCTTGCTCAGTGCAGCTGCGTAATAACTGAGGCCCTCTCCGTTCTGCCTTTCCTTTCAAAATATCCTAGATCTTGCTACCACTCTCGACACTCCGCGCTTGAATTGTGCGTTGGGGGCAGCGAATATAACCGCAACTGTTGCATCACACGGCTCTACAGGAGACACTATATTCCATATCAGAGAAGAGGTTGCTGGACCACGCCATTTCAGAAATACCCGTTTCCTATTATCCTCGGCCACATCCTTCGTAGTGAAATACTATAAAACGAGCGAGTAATACTCTGACCACTCACTCAGCTTGCATCGGTAGCTTGCAGCCTCCACATGGTGAACATTATGGCCAACAGTGGCACGGGTGTTGCTGCCGCACTCAAATCGCAGTTTTATCGGTCGTCGGCAGTTGTCCTGTTCGGCCACGACAGCCAAAGCACGACGCTCGGTCGTAATGCTGAGTGGCCTGCCCAGATGGCAGCACGTGTATTTAAATCGTTAGGAAAGCGACATCTCCCGGGAGCTACCGCAGATGGCGCATACCGACGGCAACAACAAGTGTCCCACCATAGCATTCAGGTACATGTTGCCTGAAGACATGATTTCGATTGCAAAAAAATCTGTGTCAAGGACAACGTGACAAATGTCCCTGCTCCTACAAGTGGCATGGCACAGTAGTGGTAGGCAAGGTTAGTGGTAGGCAAGCTCAGCTGCCCAGGAGGTATCCCTCATAAATGTTTTCAAGTGTAAATAGGACAAGCAATGTATGCACGAGGTCGAGTAAAGCATTTATCGTTACAGCAGTTAACCGCTTTTCATGAATAGCTGAAGAGGCCCACGATATGTTCAAAGAGCAATTATCGCTTGTTCTGGGTGCGTCATGTTTTGGCAGAACGTAGTGCGCGATTTGAACGAAATAAATGAGACAGAAGCTGTGGATTGTGTTCTTGCTGCCATTGGTGTTACCACTTTGCTTATTACCCTTCACTACTTTTCTTGCTTTCAGGGCCCAAATATGGACATTTATGACAACGTTCATTGATTTGTCCAATTTTGTTATATGTGTTCCGTAGTCTGTCATATAGCATCATCATGCAGTAGATGGCAAACGCGACAATTGCAGCTTCCTATCTGGGCGAACAAGTGCTTTGACGGTAGTGTGCTGGCTGATGTTTAGCCAGCTGCAAGAACAATCGACAGGTTCGCAAAGCTTAGAGCTTTGTCACGTGTGGATTAGGAATGCTTACTACATAATTGGAGGTTATTATAATGTAAATGTGAGTTTTTATAACTGGTATCAGTCAAGTAAACTTAAAACTTTCCAATGGATTAGCTGTTCCAGCGTGAATATTTATGCAAAGTGTCATCAAAATTAATTTCAACAAGAACAGCACTTAGTAGGTGCAGGGTTTGAGACTCTCTGCGTACTTCAGACTATCTTCTTTACAGTGATTTTTTGTTTGAGTGCTCCCACCGCATTTAACATTAGTCCTTAATGGCAGCGGTGAAGGTCGCAGGCTGCTACACGTGCAGCTTGTTACTTTGAGCAGACTGAAAACCTGGTGAAAATGGGAAATTGTTGCTGAAAGTTGTTAACTATTCAGTTTAGGAGAAATCTTCAAGGTGACTTAGGTTTGTACGTAGGAAGGTTTTACATTTGAGTGTAGCTATATGGCTGCATTTCAGACGCATGTCAAATTTTATTCGCTGTGGCTGAAAGTGGTACCGAAAATCCGCATCTGTGCCGTTGAAAAAAGTAGCGATGAAGTCTTCGTTGCTATAGTAAACCTCCCCCCGGCAGTTCTGAGCATTTCAGAACCAACACGACATGCGCGCCAATTTCTATTTGTGCAAGTGGTCAGGCTCCACAAATTCAGCAAACCATGACTTTCTCTTAAGGTTATTGAAAGGCTGTCGGTTCTGCGCTACGTTTCCTAGGCAATTAACCATTTTTTTAAAATTGTCTTGCATTGACGGTTACTGTTCAGAATGGCTGGTAGGTGTGTTCACACACACGCATGAAATATACAGTGATTTCGGCAAGCACAATTTACGCCGTTACTCGTTTAAGGTTGTTCATATTGACGCGTAGCAAAGAGAGATGCAGATTTGTTCTCATAGACAAGGCTTATTTCAGCGAACATAAGCTCCAATAACAAAACAATAAGTAAACAGAGGCAGTGCAGAAGCCACAAGAAAAGTAATACACACAGTAGAGCGTTGCCGCTCTACTGTGTTGTGAACTTGGTTTCCAACTACCAGTTTGCAAATTGCTGTGTTGGGTCTTGCTGTACTATGTTGGGCTCGTTGGTACCAGAGCGTTATCTGGTACACGTCATATTTAAACAAAGGAGAGCTGGGCCCAACACCATTGCCGTACATCCTTGTACTATATGAATTTCTCTTTTCTGCTTAGTGTATATGCGGGCTCTTTGCGATGCAATAGATGTTTATTATGCGCTCTGGGACCAAGCAAAAAAACACGACCTATACTACATGCTATGCAGATAAACAAAAAGAATGTGCAACTTGTCGGGCACAGCAAACTTTTTGAATGGTCTTTTCGGAAGAACTGAAGATGGGCTTTCTGTGAACAGCTGTATCTATTGGTAATGAGCTTGAAATTTTGAAAGTGCGCTTCTACTGCGACTTGGGGAATTACAAAGCAATGCTTCTTGTAATTTATTCATCAACATCATGCATGCTGCCGCGGAGAATTCGCCTTCCAGAAGCCGGGGGCCAGGGCGCTGGATATGACTGTAGAGCCGATCTTCCCATGAACACATGGACCGTCTACTACGAGCCGAAGCGGGAGGCCCGATACTGAAGTGATCAGCCTCCTGCGCCTCCACGTGAGGAGCTCGTGTTGAGCAGAGCGGAAACACCAGCGGGAGCTGTCCGACAGTCCCGCCTGCCAGCACTGCCAGGCGCCCGTGCGTTCACGGCACACCTGCTTTTCAAGTGCCTAGAGTTGGCGCCAGAGAGGCAGGATCTGCTGGCCTTGCTGGCGGGGGTTCCTCTGCTGGAAGCAACCACTGGGGCCGCAGGGCTGTTGGAAGGAGCGAGACGCAATCTACGAGGCTGTGGGTTTATACTTAGATGCCTCGCGATAGTTCCGGGCACTCCGATTCATGGTCGGACGATATAAAAAAAACATTAAAATACTGATGGTTTGTTCGTTTGTTTTTTGCCTCTTTGCGTGGGCTTTATTTTATCTGTTTATACCCCGTTTTAATACCCTCTTTTAATACTCCACAGCCGCAGGCGTTTTTGCGTCCACATCTAGGTGTCACAAAATACGCCTGCTGGTTGACGTTCCTTCCCTTTTTTTGTTGCCAATAAATTTATTTTGTCATTGTTTGTCGCAATGAATATAGATTACGGAAGTCTGAATTTTTATGCAATCCCTCGTTAAATAAAAGTAAATCCGCTGAAACTTTTTAGACAATCGGAGTTTTGCGTAAGGCGAATAGTGGAAAATATGTTGCCAGGTCACTGTATTAAGACAAAATCTTGGTAACAAAACCTCCCCTGCGCATGAACTTTTGAAACAAAGGCAGGGAATTTCGCATGGAAAACCAATGCCTAATATTCCGATGATAAAACCGCCTGCTGCTTGCCTGTGTCGTCTTCGCGTCTGGTACTAGAAAGTGATTTTAGAGCTGCTCAATGCATCGCATCAGTTGATGGTGGTCACCGCTATATTCACACCTTGTTGCGAAGCACGCGCAAATCCTTGTTGTCCATGTCATTGTAGGCACTTTTCAAAGCTTCTCATGATCACCTGATTGAAAAACAGCTCTCTCAAAGATGCTGGCGTCGAACAGCATTTCGATAACTGCAACACCAGCTCTGTACATTGTAAAGTGGCCATTCTTTCGGTGTTCGCCTGCAGTCGCCACAAAGCGTTGGAATTATCTCCCTGCAACAGAATTTGCTTTGTGTCCTCTCTGTAAAAATTAAGAGATATCCCCGATCTCCCGAAAGAAATATCGAGATAAAGGGGGAAAAATATCGCACCTTTGAAGATAAATGCATGGCTAAAAAAAAGCTTAGACAAACGATATTTGAAGATTTCAATGTTCGAGGTAACAAAAGGTTACTGTGCTTTCTTTCTGGTAACCATGGTTCCGTTGAATATCTTCAACTATTCACCTTCTAATACACATTGGAAGCGACACGATGCATTACACAGGCATCCCCCTCTCATGGGGCAACACAGCTGCAGGCTAGAAACGAGGATGCTGGGATTCATAGGAACAAGCCATATTTCTGATGCCTGCCACATTTAGTTACCATCACTGCCTATATATGAATAGCTTGTTGCGGGGTACTTTTTTTGTAAGAGCGACGTCGTGTAGTGCACAGTGTTTTAATACGTATAACGGATTGTCGAAATCAAAAATTTGTTATAAAATATCAAAGGATATTTTTACATGTTCATATTGTCTTCATTTTGCTATACAGAGGACATAAAACTGGTATTGACTGAAGTCAACGCAGAGATGTCATCCAACTTCCTATTCATTCTTACTTTGTGTGAACACTTCCTATGTTACGTTAACGTCGTCTTCTGTTGTGCTGCCCGCTTGAGGTTTTGTCGGTTAACCAAGGCAGGCCTTGGATATTGCAACCAGCGATCCTTAGCATACGTGCGCACTGGCTGTTTCCCGAACACTTGACAACGAGCAGCCCCTTTACTCTGATGATGTACATTTTAAACTGTACCAGTTTAAGCAAAGATATCTATTTGGAGAACAGCAAGGCGTCGCAATGAGTTTTACAGTGGCCGCTGCTTGGTGTGTGAATTTTACGAAAGCTCGTATCAATACTTGAGGCTGGCCGGTGTGAACAGTAGTGGGTAGGTGGGTGGGTAAACGTAGAAAAGAAGATTTTGCAGGAAGTTCCTGAAACCTATGGAAATATCCTTGGAACTGATGGAAAAGAAGGTATTCAGAGGTCATTAAAAATTGCTGAGACGGGCTACAAGATGTTTCATAGACGTCTCGCAAGCACCCAAATAGACGGCTTTGAGCAATGGGTTAGCACAGCTACAAGGCTTCTTCAAGAAGTCTTGCATAAATGGCTTCCTGACTGAGACGTCTTTTCAGATTTGTAATAGCAGTTTTTGCGTTTCATCGGCAGCTGGCCAAACTGCCGCACCACGGTGGCAGCCGAGTCTGACCATGGCTGAATATTCGGCTAAGCCAGGTGACCGCCGGTCACCAGCACGACCACTGGCAGCAGACAGTGTTCGATGACGAGGTCCCGAAATTCGGCCTAGCGTTCTCAAAGTCGGCGCCGCGTAAGGTAAGCTCTGATCGTTGGTTGTCTTGTGGGTATAGCGACACCAGAGTGTCGACGTTTTGACAAAAAAAGGGGCCACACACCTGGTCTCTCGTTCTCTGGGTTGATAGCTAGCACATTCATCGAGCACGAGTCACTAGGTATATCCGTTTTTGCTTGCTGTGCAAACCGGCTTCTATAATTAATAACCAACACACTCCTCCGCCACTAAGATGTGCCGACCCAGCACAATAAAAACAATACAAACACTTTACAAGACTTTAAAAGACATTACATGAAAAACAAACGATCAGGCGAAGCACTGCCAAGCACAGTGACGACAATGCAACAACCAAAAAAAAGGCAAGATGTACATACATGTTTTGCATAATCGTGACTCTCGTGGCCCACACGTAGCCCACCCACGAAATTGAGGATGTCCAGGTACAGAAATCAAGACAGTCGTAACTGAGGTGATCCCGCCAGCTGCGAGCGATATGCTGCTGCCTAATCATTCACCGCACCAAGCACCACAGAAACAGGCCAGTCACGGCCATCTTGTTTGAAGCCTGCTGCCCACTTGCGTGAGCTTTCTCATGCAAGCATCCTTTACTTTTGGGAGCGCCTCTTCGCAACACTCATTCAACATCTTCGTGTGGCTGATGACAAGGTTGCACTTGTGAGCAAGAAGGTACTGCTGGTCATAGATGGCAGAAAGATGATAATTGGTGGCCAAGTCAATGTCCTCGAGTCCTCCCGGTCCGCCGTAGCTCCCAGTATTGTAGGGAAACTTCTAAGGGGACATCTGGCCCTTCTTAGGTAGCCGCCTCACATTCACCAGCTTAGTCTTATAGTAGTGGCAGGCACGCGCGTAAGCAGGGCCAGGCGCCATATCTGGTATCTGGTCAGAGGTGACAACTCCTCGGGTGCACGCATCGTGATCCTGAAGGGCGCTCCCGTGCCTGAGGATCGATGGTCATGGCAGCCCATTATGTGCCTTCGAGAAGCTTCCAAGAGGGCCGTCGAGGTTGGCTGAGAGTTACGTCTTTTGTAACTGTCAGGTTGCCGTTCACGAGCTCGCTGTAACCAGGTCCATTCGATGGTTTGTGTGACCTGAAACAAAAAACCAGTGCGCCGTTTGGATGCGGACACACCAGAACGCGCTTACGCAAGCATTGATTCCAACGAAGAAGCCAAGGCCCAGAGTAACCCTGCCCCTATTGTGCAAGTGGGAAAGGCCCTTCCTCGATACGACCAAGAACCACGTGGTCTCTCAGCAAGGAACCCACAATAGCGGCAGTGACGTCGGCACTGTCGCAAAACAGCACTGGACGGGTCGGGGTAGGCCAAATCATCTTACTTCGTGATCACGATTACCTTAGAGAGGTCGCTTCCGTGGCCGCCCGCGGGAATGGTGAAGTCTTGCCTCGGGAAAATCTGTGGCCTGCTTCGTTTCTGGTTCGCAATAGTCAGACTCGTCGGAAGCGGTGGCCCCAGGGTAGCGTCCTCGAAGTCTGCGCCGCATCAGGCCAAGTCTGCCTTTGGCATGTCTCCCGGTTTTGGCTCCAGAATTTCGCGGATGTGACTCATGACGCCAATTCTGTTGTTGGCGTGCCTCCCGTGGTTTGGCTGCAGAATTTCGCGGATGTGACGCAACAAGGGAGTCACACAAGCGGTCACCCTTTCATTGGGCTGATAGAAGGCAAGTAGCACCCGGCAACCGCTAGGCCTGTAGCCCCGTGCCCGTGTAGTCCTGTTTTATTGTATACATCAACAGTCTTTTCGAAAGGAATGTTGAGGAGCTCTTTTGGCAGTCACTACAAGTTTATGTCACTTAGTTTCGATTGTGGATTTGGCTCATGTCGAAATAAACGCCTCACATTCCGTTGTAATTGATGATAATTACCAGGCATATGATTAGAAACAGTAACTGCTCGCTTGGCCCAACCATGTAGTCTTGTGCGTTGTGGTGGACTCGCCCATGATTTTCTGGATTACGTAAAGGTAATGCCCTTGATAACATGTTTACGTGATTGTCATCAGCCACCGTACTGTCGATACAATGAAAGGGGGTGAACATCATGCATGAGGACGACACATGTGTTTAATGTCTAAGCGCGACATGCATGTTCAGCCATTTCTGGCAGCTGATCGGCTTTGGAAACAATTGCGTGAGCTTGCCCTGAGAAGCATTCAATTGAAAACGTTTTTGTGGGTCTGAAACCAACTTGTGCCGCACTCAGTACAGAGGAAAATGCTCTAGTAATCGCGAGTGTGTGCTTTCACTGTTGTGGGAAATGAGGTTTTAACAACTATCTAGTGTTCGACGAGTACATTCCCTTTAGACACAACTGAGCAGGGCAGATTCACAGGGAAAAAATGATCATCACGTGTCCTCACTCCCCGGGAGGAATCATGATGGCACTGAGAGTACGGTGCCACTTCCAACAGCCGTGTCTATTTTGTGGATGCAGTTGCGAGCAGAATGCCTTCGCTTGACCGCGAACACGTGGACAACCTTTGCCAAGTCATGTTTTTTAATTGTATGTTCGGAAGTGGCGAGCCTTGAATAGCTTCGAGATAAAGTCATATGATCATTATATCTTTTTGTGTAAATATTACAGCATGATGAGAAAAATGTGTTGGCTAGAAACTTGCCATGTCACCAAAACATGAAAGGTGACCTTCGGTTTTTCTCTACATAAGGACACCCTGCTATATTAAAACAACTAGAATTCATTTCCAAATATCAATTTACTTGCTTCATTGATACCAAGAAAAAGTGTACAAAGTTGTGTTTTTTTCGCAGTAGGAAATCAATTATTTCTGGACAAATGGGTTCAGTAGTAGTACTTTAGAGCATAGTCCACAACTGAATAGGATTTTGACAAATAAAATTATGTTTTGTACGTAATAACAGAAAACATCGAACGAAAGGCGCGAAAGCAACTGACACAGAAAACCTTCAGAAATACGTATTTGGCGTATCACACGTCATAAATGTTTTAAACAGTTTAAAAGTGTTAATAAAAATTTTCGTTTTACCAAACATTTTTCTTTAATTCTTTTTTTTTTGTAAATAGATTAACCAGTTTGCTAGCACTTCTAATATTTTTGATCAGCTTAGTAGTTGCGGTTATATACTAACTTGGTCTTGCAAACGAAAGCGTAAAATATTTGTCTAATTATTTATTCTCTGTTAATAAAAACATTGATAAAAGAACCATATTCGAGTTTGGTGGAGCTCAAGTATTGAAATGTAAGCTGAATGCATACCATAATATTTTGATCGTGCTATATTATTATAACTTCAAAGTTTTTAAGCACCCAACTGGCACAGATCGCTGCTCTACAATTTTTATTTACATTTCCTTGCTACAAAATTGAGTCTTGTTCCTGACGGAAGCTGATTTGTTGGTAGCTACTGGTGCATCCCCGTATGCAGCACCATGGCGTGATGTGGCTAGCGTAATCCCATAAACGAACATGACCCTCCCCCCTCCCCCCACAATCGTTTATCCTGTGAATGGGGGGCGTGGCTGCGGGGTGCCACCTGACTGGCTAACATGCGTAACAGGACAGAAAGCGAGTACAATAATCACAGCTACGAATGAAGCCGGCCTGGTTGCCACCTCAAAACCATTCTGTTTCAAGCGGTAAAAACTACGGCTGTTAGTGGGGCAGTATCAACTATTGGGGCCATAACAGTGCTGTAAAATACAGGATAAAGTTAGCATGAACCTTGGCCGGGAGGCGGTTCAATTGCAGCAGAGGCTTCAAGGCACCGTATCAACTCGTGCACAGCCAGCTTCCTATTATTTAAGGGCCTGCAACTGTAGTAAAAAACGCAAGTGTATAAAACCATCCTGACGAAAGAGTTGCTGGCATGCGACTTCAAACCTAAAATTTACCCAAATAGACTAAAACCTGGAAATTTCAGTGGAAATTGATATGAAGACAGAATGTTTGCAAAAAAAAACGTAGTTGAAGGTTTTTTGAACATAGCAGAATATAGAAAGCAGAATAATATAATATGGGTGATGTTTTTCTCGCAGCAGTTTATACATGTGTCGGCCAGCCCAAGACAAAAAAAAAAGCCTTGTGAGGCCCTGCCCCGCAGTTGCTACGCATTACGGACGTAGCGATACAAACATTATCGTGAGAAATGAAAAAAAAAGGAAACAATAGAGCAAAAAGTTACAGTAAACTCGGAAAAAAAGGGACAGAAAAGGCGGGGGGAATAAACAATTACCAGAGAATATATTCGACAGCTTTAACCAATAAACATTCAACCACGCAATAAAAAAAACGTCTGTAATTTGAGCAAGGGAGCTAACAGAAAACAGATCGGAGGGAAGGGACTTGACGATAGAAGGGACATATGAAGTACGCAGCCGCTCAACATAATTAGTGCGACCCATCGGCACAACAAAGCGATGGTTATTTGTTTCTCAAAAAACTGAATTACATAAAAACTATGATGTCGACACAAAAGTAGGGGGCTAAATGTAATGAAAAAACGGAATTACTTTTAATCGCACAGAAACAACACGTTGTCTTTGGTCGAAGTCACAATGGAGAGTCCCCCTACCACCCAAACGTCTCTTCACGGGTCTCTCTCTCGATGTGGGTCCAACCCCGCGATCGCTCCGGGCTGCGTGTCGTGTTTCCATTTTCGCGGGGAGTTTGCCTGTCTGTTTTTGTCTTTTTTGTTGCCGTTGGTCTTGAGGTGATTTCTGAAACCTTCTCCCCCAAAATGAGCATCGCTCACGGTACTTCTGCTTACAAAGGGTATAGAAGCGGCCGAGAATGTCGAAAAGTGGTCCCAGTGGGCAACTTACGGAACAAGACCGCACTGCTTGGTTACGCCCATTGGAAACTGCAACAATTCTTCCAGTTTAGCACATGTGTGGCTTTAGATGATCATTGTGCACAATAACAAGGTCATCCACCGAAAGGAAGTGATCCTGCCTTGGTTGTATAAGGTGCGCCGACCGCCACTGCAGCAGGCAGTCCCTTTACCATCGGTTCCAAATTGCGTTGGCGTGTGACCTTCGGTGTTTCCTGCGCCGTTTTGTGTCCGCTGCCGTAGAAGAAGGAACAGAGGTTTGTCTTGATTTGGGTAACGATATCTGTTTTTTTTTCGTTAATAGATGGGATCGTGTCAGCACTGATACCTTCCCTGGCTCCTCTAGGGCGTACGTAAGTTGGCGCGAGTTGATGGTTGGTTCCTCACCGGCAAGGACCGGGGTTAGCTTCTCTTTGGCTTTGGCGTCCGAGAAGGCTTTGGCCTTCTTTGGCATCCGAGAACTTTCCTAGGCTTCGGCATTCGAGGCTTTGGCATCCGAGAACATTCCGCAGGGAAACGTTTACGGACTTCACCATTCGCTCCCACCAACCATCCCACCAGGCAGCCTTCTCTTTGATTAACTTCCACGTGATGCACTGAAAGCTGCAGTAGTCTGGAGCGTCAGGGCTGCGAAATATTTTCCAGAGACTATGTACGCCCTTCGACGCGCTTTTGAACGTCAAAGCATTATCGCTGTAAATAATATCCTGCAGGCCCCTCCGGTCTACAAAGAATTCTAGGGACAGCAGAAAATATTCAGTCGTATGGCTGAAAAACAACTTCAAGTGAATTGCTCTCGTCGTTCAGCACATGAATAGGGCGATGTAGCTCTTTTCGCTGGAAGTTTGAGTCTTGATGAAGAGAAGGCACGCGAACTCGATTCCTACAATTCGAAAGGACTCGCTGCAATTCTGTTTGCAGTGTTGGTACTCGCATGCAATGACGCGATCTTCACTTTGAGAAAGCAGATGGCTTGGTTTGCGCGATCTTTGTATTCTATTGTCTCCTGGTACGCTCCATCGAAGGCGTCCTCTGGTCTGGCCATAATTTATCTGCTCGTTGATTTTCGGAGCTTCGCCATTGTGTACCTGCAATCACTGCAAAAGGGCACTTCATTGTTCCACACCTGTGTCCTGCAGGCGCCATTGTAGCATCGTTGATGGTGACGGTGTACTGTCATCATCGAGTGCGTCGATTCAATTTCTGCTTCTCTATCTGCTTTGTCTTTGTCCCTACGGTCTACCTTTGTTTACCTCAACTTTGGTCCTTACTCCCGGGTTTCGGCTCCATTACGGTATGTTTCTAAAAATACTTAATTACATAAAAAGAATGAGGTCGAAAGGAGAGTATCGAGTAAATGTAATAAAAAACTAATACTTTTCCTTGTACAGAAACAACACATCTTCTTTGGTCAAAGTCATAATACAGAGTCCCCCAAAACTTCTCGTTCCTGGTTATTGCGAAGCTATCTCTCTCGGTGTGGGTCCGGCGCCGCCCGAGCTCCGTGGTGTGTCTCTGGTTTTGGCTTTCTCGGGGAGCTTGGCTGTCATTGTTCTTTTTGGTTGCCGTTGGTCCTGAGGTGATTTCTAACAGCGATCCCGTAAGCGGAGGTCACATTGCGGCATGTGCAGTATACAGTGCCGTTCAGACCAAATAAATTTAAACACCACTGTTCCTTTAAACAACACAAAAAAGCAAGCCTTCTTCGCAACTCAAAAACGTCTACGGGTGACACAATTAATGTACAATTTTGCGGAATGATACCTTACAATGAAGAGTTTCGCTGCGTAAACAGGAAACAAAAACAAAAACTTCGTCGCCCCCTGATATTTTGTGTCGCTACCAAAAGGAGCGTTTGTCACCAGGCTGTGCGTAAACAACCCTACAGGCTTAGATTATTACTCGTTGTGTTTTCAGTGGGGCGATTATTCTCGGTGTTTTTTGCCCTCACAAGTGCGTTAGTTAGATTACAAGGTGCAGTTCAGCATTGCTTAAAAAAGGTCAGACTAAGGCAAAGAAAAACAGCCGTAACATTTATTTAATTTTGTGACCAACGGAAAAACTCTCGCCTTAGATACAAGGGCTTAGTCGCATATAAAAAAAGCTATCTGACCAGTACTTGTAAAAATATGCAACGCGTGATCTACAAGTTCAATATAGGAATGGGGTCGTCCTCTTTTTTGTTACTTCATATATATATATTTATTTATTTGTTTTAAAAAAAATTCTAAAGGCCCTGCTGTGGAGGGTATTACTTAGGCTGTACATCACATCACAATGGTAATACAAAAAATCATAATGTAATATAAAACAAAACACAAAAACAAGAAGGGTAAAATAAATGACAGTGCATCACGTAAAAAACACACTTGCAGAGAAGAAATACAATAATAAAAAGTTCTAGACCCCCATCAAAGTTTATACGATGTCCCACGGAAATTTACTAGTGTGCGAAAAGAAAGATAAACAAACACTTTAAAAGTAAAACAAATATACAAATGAGGCAATGAAATGGTGTTAGGTTTGCATGTTTCTGGTTGGAGCATCTATTAATTTAGAGACATTTGTTTCGACGACAACGTCCGATGGCAGATAATTTTATTCTATGACGGTTCCAGGTATGAATAACTGAGCAAATGCGAGGCAACTACAAGTAATATGTTTGACTTTGTGTGGGCGTTTGCTACATGGGAAGATGCCTGTGGTTCACTCATGAAATCGTTATGAAGAAACTCATGTCAGAAAACTTGGGAAATAGTGTTACACGAGATAGACAACGACGACGGGATATGAATTCAAGCTCGGCGTAATTTTTAATGATGTTACACTGGTGTGACGTGACTCATTTGAATACATGAAGCTTGCAGCATGGTTTTGCAGATCTTCGAACTCAGTTATTAGATAGGCTTGATGAGTATCTCATATGCCTGAAACGTACTCTATTTTCGAACGTACTATTGGTGTGCATGTCAATTTGCGTAATATTGTGGAAGCATGTTTGAGATTATGTTTCAGAAATCCAAAGACCGGTTTCCAGATGAGAGGATATGGTTAGAGGAATCCCTTAACCTCATGTTGGTGGTTAGGTTTACGCAAGGTATTTTTAAGAAGAACCTTGTTCAACGAATGTTGGTTAAGGTATACGATGTGTATGGACGGGGTGCCTGATTAGAGAAAGACAATTTTTTTCACAACGTTCAGAGGGACTAGTGGCGTGGAAAACCAAGAGTTCAGAGCGTTTAGATCGCATTGGACAATGTCCTTATCACAGTTGCAATGAAAAATACGATATGTTTTGTAGTAGTCTGCAATAGATTGGTATTAAATTTAACACTCTCTGGTCTATCATTATTTAAAAAAGTAGAACGCCAACTACCCTTTCCTCTGGTCAACAAGATGTTACGGGGACTAGAGATGAATTGTGATTGTTAACTGATGTAAATTGCCTTCTTTAAGAAAGATTTTTTTCTTCAATGTGACAATAGTATGGTCAATTTCAGTATTTAGGCTGCTGAATGAGCCGACGATGAGGGAGACGGTAAAACATTTTTGAAAAATCTAGAAACATGACATCTACTTGGGCCCCCAC
Organism: Haemaphysalis longicornis; assembly: GCF_048455015.1. Taxonomy (NCBI): domain Eukaryota; kingdom Metazoa; phylum Arthropoda; class Arachnida; order Ixodida; family Ixodidae; genus Haemaphysalis; species Haemaphysalis longicornis. The sequence goes on from NW_027526385.1 coordinate 204,420,078, forward strand.
ATCTATACAATAATGTATGTCGTGAATGAAGCCAGTGACTTCTGTGTCACATGAATAATTTCTGCGAAAAGTGTGCTGATGCTCAAACATGAGGTTATATTCTTCGAGCTATTTAATGACTTTTCAATGTGTAATATGCTCGAAAAATTTACAAATGGCACGTGCGAAAGAAATAAGTCGATACTTAGGTGGTGAGGAGTGATCACCTAACATGAAGAATGGTACCAGCTTGGCCACTTTGGAATCTAGGGGTATTACAGCGGTTGATAGTAGCTGCGCAAACCAGGCCGACAATAGTTTAAAATTGCTTGGTGGAAAATGTGCAGATGAAATCTTCAGCATAGTAAGGAAAGAATAAACTTCATAATTAGTAAGAATTTGTTTTTCGACATAAAAGAGACAATACGAGTAGTGATGGGGACCAATGGTTGTAAACAGTCACGCGTGAATGCGAATGAAAATGTTAGGTTCAGTAGTTTGGAACAATCTGTTTTAGTTATTGCTGTGCCATTACGATCAGTAAAGATGATGTCAGAAAAATGCTTGGGATTCATGCCATGCCAAAAGTGCCAAGAGTTTGCTGGTGTAATCGATGATAGGTCGCGTTATAAGAATTGTCTCAGGATGGCTGTAATTTTTCTTTGGTGTTCTTTTTTGAATGCTTTGTAGCGTGGTCAGCATACAGGTGATTTATTGTTGTCAGCTTACCTGAACAATCTTTTTTCTTGTTTTTGTGGCGACGACGTTTCTGTGAATATCAAGAAGTGTTGTCGGGATTTATGGAGATGAATCGTATGTATTTATATTAGTATAATAACTGAATTTTTAAGTAAAAACCACTTTTCTTCTACTGTGCACAACAAATTGCCACCCAGGAATTTAATGGCGAAAAGCGATGGTTCTAGGTTAAAGCCATCGAAGGAAGCTCTTTTGTAGCACCTAATCTGTAGATAATTGGACTTTGGATAAGGGGTAGAATCAATTTACCTTTATCATTTTTATGGTTTTTGAGAACTGCCATAGTTTACGCCTTTTATGGCGAATTGCTTCGGAGTATTAGCGAGAAATGCCAGTATCCGTGCCTTTTACTTCTGTCCTTTGTTGCGCATGGTTTCGATTTCTTTCTTGTTAAAAAAGTTTTTCAAAAATTGGTACAGTATGTTCAGTAAAAAATCGTCCACGGCAATGCGCACGTGCTATTGAAGCTTTGATACCCTAAGTTGATATTGGCAAAACTTTGTTGCTAATTGTTCGCACATTTGCGAGACTTCCTATTCACACGTATCTTGAATACCATAAAAAAGAAGGTTAGATCGCCTTGAGCGGCTTTCTAAATCGTCAAACTTATCTTGCATCACCGATGTATCATCCTCGTTGATATTAGGCGAAGGACTGACGCGAAGCTTCTGATGCGAATTTTGTTGCTAAAGCCTGTATTTGGTATTGCATCTTTGTTAGATAATCTTTCGTGATCGAGATTGTTTTTTAAGGAAAGTGACTCAAGTTTGCCTTTTACTTCGTTTCGCATTTTGTTAGTGATTGGAGATTGCTTTATAGCACAATATGCATATTAAACACTTTGTTCACAGATTCTGCTATGACACTATTGCTTGCTTTCAAGCAATACGCGGTATTGATTACCATGTCATTTTTTCTTGCGTTTCCGTCGAGTTAGCTGGATTCGCTTCAATGCCCTTTCCAAGCAATGGGCACCGGACACTTCATGAAGGGCGATAATGAGTGAGCTGTTTTTAGCACGTTCGTTACTTGTGCGCGCTCCTTTCCTTACGCACCGAGTGAATCATATTATTATGCCATTTTATGTTTAGAATGAACTGAGCTCTTGTACATCAATTCTGCAACAGAGTGAAGGAGAGCAAAGATGGATTTTCTCGGTTGAACGCGCGGGATTTAAAGTAAAACAAATTGGCGTGACGGCTTGAACGCAAACGCTTGCACGTAATAGCTCACGCATTGTCTGACTAGCCCGCACAACATTCTCTTGATCTGCATGTTTTGGTTCAATAGAAACAGTACTTCGTTGTTTGAGAGCCGCCTAAAGGGGTTTTTTAGTTCATAAATACGATTTCAGACGTTTCGCGATGTTTCCACGCGTAACCAATCAATATGTGTACAGTTGTGGAAAACGTTGCTGATTGGAAAGCTACTGACTGAGCATATTGGCCGTTACATTTGATTTTAGTATGCTACTGTAATTATTGGGAGCAGGATGGGCGTGACAATTGCGAGTTAGTGACCATTGCGTGCGCGGGAAACGTTGTTTTATTCATAATTAGCAAGCAGAAGCAGAAAATAGATAGTGATGGGGATTAAGAACACGCAACTAAGATGAAGAGCACGCGTGTAGGATTTACAGGCCAGCAGTAAACTGTTCCCGGTACAGGAAAAAACGCCCTACTGGGTTTATTTACCGTGCCGGGGTGTGGACGCCACGAAATGGGCGGGCTCGTCGAATCCGTTACGGCGCGGCTGACTTCATTACCGGCTCTACACCAAGACGGATCCAAGTAGGGGGAATCGGCCAGGCGTCGTCCTAGCAGCGGGTGCACACCAGTGGTTCTTCCTCTGTGTGAAGATGGACCCGCGCTCTCTTACCGAGCACGTCACCGACTACAAGCATGGGATCTGCGAGGGACGCCTCCCAGGAACAGCAGTGGTCGTGATCCGTCTTTCCTCCGAAATGATCACAGGGGCGCGCTCTCAAGTCCAGCGCGTCACAGGCTGCAAGCACGGGGTCTTCAGCGGATGGCTCTTGGAAACAGCAGTGGTTGTGCTCCGGGTTTGGCACGAAACGATCACAGACTTGCGGTCTCAAGCCCTTGCGTCGCAGTTGTGCTCTGATCAGCAGCATGATTCATTTTTTCTGAGCGCTCTGTCTTCAGCGGCGCGTTCGGTGTCCTCTTCCTCGTTGTCTACCGGCACCTAAGCCCAATAACCCCGTGTTTAAGGAAGTTTTTGGAGAGCAACAACTATTCTAATAAATAAAAAGGCAGGGTGGAGTTGGGAGATGTTTGGTGTACCCTTAAAAGAGTTCTTCTGCCCAGTCCACAAGGGCACAACCAGTCCTACCGGCACAGTTCACCACACAGCACACGCACGAAGGGTAGAAAAATACCCTAACAGAAGTCCAGGACCACAATTACGCGTAAAAACAACTGAAGACCCTACACTATGGAGAAGAGAGAGGGGGATAGACGAGGAGTCAATTCTACTCATATAGTCAGCCTCTATATTGTCGTTTCTCTTGGTGTATTCCACGGTAAAAGAGTATTCCTGGAGCAGCAGGCTCCAAGCACTGCTGTTGACATGCTTAGCTGATTGCAAGTGTTTCAATGGCTGATAGTCACGCTGCATGATAAAAGGTTTTCCATATAGGTAATTATGAAAGTTGTTTACCGCCGAAATTAAACCTAAACACTCGCACTCTATGGTTGAGCAGCGGGTCTCTTTTGGCTAATGGTTGCGGCTTCTATAAGCGATAGGTTGTAAGACATTCTCGTTGCCACTTTGTAGGAGAACTGCACCTAGGGTCGTGCTGGAAGCGTTCGTGTGAAGTACTAAGTGTGTGGTAAAATCAGGAGCTTGCACAATCGGTCCCGATGCTACAAGGTTTTTCAAATTTTTTGAAACCATTTTATTTTTCGTCGACCCAGCATACAGTGTTCCTTTGCCCCTTAATCCTAAAGTCTGTGAGTGGTTTTCGAGAACGGCAAATTTGGTGACGAATTATCGGTAATACCCGGTTAACCCCAGGAAGGACTGTACTGCTATCTTCGTACTTGGTCGCTTGGAGCACAAGATGTTGTCGCAGGTCTCGACGAGGGGTTTAACTTCAGAATCTCGAATGCGGTGTGTTAAAAAAGAAATGGTCAGCTCTCAAGTTTGGAACTTGGTAGGCTTCATAGTGAGGTTGGCCGTCTTTATTTTCTCAAATACTTTACGGACTGGGTCTAACCGCTTTTGTCATGTGTCCGTGGCAACGATGACATAATCGAAGTCGTGTTGGACGTTCTTAAGCCCGCCTAACACATCTCTCATTAAACGCGCAAATACGGCTGGCGCTATCTTCATACCAAACAGCATATACCGGAAATGGTACAGCCACGAAAAGCTCGAAAAGGCGGTTTTCTTGCGGCTGTGACCAGTCACTGGAACCTGCCAATAGCCTTTTGTGAAGTCATACTTTGGAAAATAAGTTTTCTTCCCAGCGAGGGCAAGAACAACGTTTATGCCTGGAATTGGCTCACAATCAAAGAGGAGACCTTTGTTACTACTATAAAATCAATGGAAAGCAAGAGGGCGCCATCAGGTTTCTAGTTTCTTTACAGCCACCATTGGCGCGTTGTGGAGAACTGGGATTTCTAAATTATGCCCATCTCTAACATCTCTTGACCTTCGTGTTCGATAATCTCATGAAGTGCGAGTGGCAGCGGATACTGTGGAACATGTACAGGCTCGTCCGACGTTAATTTCAACGGGCCCTTTACAAGGTCTGTTTCCCCCAGGAATATCATCCTATAGTCGTGAATTAGGTCTTCCAGTTGAGCGTTTCGGTCTGCATCAAAGTCGTCGAGCTAGTTGTCGAGATCGTCGAGTTCGCTGTCGAGCTAGTCCACCATATCTGTGGTGTCATCAATTGTCCTGCTAACTGATGCTTGCGGGGGTGGTGAAGGCTGCTACTCTTAGTAGAGCTTTATATAGTTCATTTGGAAGTCCTACCTCTTTTCCGCCCAAGTTGATCTGGTAGTCGATCCCATTTTTCTTTTCGGTAACCTCGAAAGGCCTCTTACACGGCATGAGCAGTTTGTTTGCATCGGGGGGGATGCAGGATGAGGACCATGTATCCGACCGATAGCTTCCCCTGGCGACTTTTCTTATTGTATTGACTCTAAATTTGCTCGCGCCTTCTCAAGCTGCTCATGGGCAATTTGGCATATCGGTTGAAGTCGGTGTCGCCGATTGACGGAGTATTTACAGGTAGTCCAAACTTCGCCGTCTATGTTATCTTGTGTCCAGAGCTCTTTGAGTATTGTTAAGGGTTATCCTACATGTCGTCCCTACATAAGCTCGAAGGGAGAGAAGCCCAGGCTGGTTAGGGGAACTTCTATATAAGGGAAAAGAAGCGGCGCGAGATCTTGGTGTCACCACCGGGGTTACCCTGGCACAGTCTCTTCAACAATGTTTTCAAGGTGCCAATAAACTTTTCTTCTAGCCCGTTTCCCATGGCAAGATTGAAACTGGGGCTGAGAAGCGTGACTATCCGTAAATGGCTGACTTCTCACATAAGGTATGATGTAAAGCCTGGGGCTTGATTGATGACGACTTCCTTTGGGATTTCGATGCTGGAGAATATCCCAATCAGGACCTCAGCTGCCTGTGCTGAGTCAAACAGTAGGAGAGCTACGGTAACGGGATACAGCGTTGCCAAGGCGATCAGCGGTAGTATGTATCGGTTTCTTTTCTTGGACTTAGCACTCAATGGACCGATGATCTAGACAGCAACCCATTCAAACGATTGTCTGAATAATGGCGAGCTCCCGAAAGGCGCAACCCCGACTTTTGCCTTAGGCATTGTTCTCCGACAGAAGTCGCAATATCGTATGAAATGTTGTACGTCACCATGTCGGTAAGCCCAAAAATTTATTGCAGAGCGTGGTCGGTCGTCCTTCCTACGCATTGGCGCCCCGCCATGATGCGCTTATCGACCACTCGAAGGATCGGCTAACGCAGTTTTTTCGTTGCAACAACTTGTTTAAATGGTCTGACCATGGAAAGCTTGTAACGCCTTTTCAAGAATTCACTTGATTTGACGAAAGGATATTTCTCTCCATTTGTTGAGGAGAAATACTTTCCTAACTTGCGAAAACAACGTTGGAGAGTTGGGTTCCCTTGTTGTTTCTTGGCCAGCTGCTGTCTTGTGATGTCTATGCAGTTAATTTTGCGTACATTTAACGGTGAGGCCTTCGCTGGACTTGACTTGGCCAGAACTGACACCAACACATCTGAGTGTGGTTTTGTGGAATTTGTGGCAAGGACTGCGTTCGGGATATCGCTGTAGTTGAGTTCCCAGTCTGGATGTGGCATGTGAGGTCCCCTCACACCAGCATAGCTCCCGAGCACGAGGTCATAATAAGGCTGTTTCATGCACACTGCGGTAACCTACACCACAAAGTACGCGTTTTTGACGTAGATGTTGGCTTCGGGCATCGGGTGAACCATTCCATCAGTGAGCAGTACGCGGGTGGTTTTTATCGTTAATTGGGGTTTGGCGACCAGGTCACGTCGAACAACAAGGGTATTAGTTACCGTGTCCTTCAGGACGGTGAGAGGTTGTCCGAGTAGACGCCCTTAAACTGCTGGCATTCCTTTCACAAGAAAAGGAGATGGTTGCTCAGCGATGCCACGAGGGCGCTCGACACTAGGACCCCTGTTCTTGTCCCCAATAAATTCTTTGCATTTCTGTGGGGCTCTTTGAGGAGGTCGTGGCACAAACAGCCACCTGCTCTTTTCCATTGGAATGGTTTTTGCAGTTTTTAATTTTTTGACCGAGGCGCATTTTTTGGATCCTTAGGGGTGTTGCAACAATCTAGAGCTCTGTGTCACAGGTGATTGGAGAAAAAGCATTTAGGTGCACTTTTTTCCGTTAGTCGGCGCCAGTTTTTGTTGTATTACATGCCTTGTCAGAAATCTTGCAAATTTTCGAGAGGTTTTGGGCCTTTAAAAAACAATCTGTAGCTTCCGCTAGGTAGTTCAGCGTTTTACACTATAGTTCTTTCAGGAAGATGACAACCCTAGGATAATAGCAGTGGGTGATTGTTCGCCGATCATTTGATCGCGATGAAGCTCGAATATTTTTAAATGCAGAGCATTTCAGTAACTCACGATGTCACCCGCGTTGACGTCCGTCGTAGTCCGCACCATCGTTGTCCACAGCCCTTCCCCTACACTATATAAAAAAATACTATCTGGTGCCTGGTTTCAATCCCTCGACCCTGCGGGCGGAACGCAATGTGCATGGTGCTCTACCCACTGCGCCACAAAGGCGATACAGAATGGGAGGCTACGAACGTGCCTTATATTCTTCACTCATTCAAACTACGTCAAGAAGCTGCTGATACAACGCATTCACTACCACCAGCTCCCCAAAAACTAAACGTTAACGCAATACACCCACACCCTATGCGACGCATTTACTCGAGTCCCACTCGCGGGGAGATGGGCCCAATTTTTGCAAATTCACCATCTCTATCTAACGATGAAATAATCCCCTAAGTCTTGTGCTAGTTGTTCGCCGGTTTTACCATCCTCACCCCTCGTAATTTTTCTTGATAACGTTCTGCTGTGAACCAAAAACGCTGAAGCAATGCTCATTTTACTTTAACGTAACCTACGGAATCCTCGGGGATCGTTCGGCCATGTTTGAGAAGCACCTCCCTGCTCAAGCACATGCTTACAGCTAGCGCCCACTTGTCTCGAGGCTACTCGAGGTACGTGTGCAAGCACCGCGCTAATCGCCGAAAAGAGGAATCAACTTGTGCGGCTTGGTCGGAGGAGGGATTGATACAACTTCACCTCCCGCGGCGATATTTGGTTAGCTGTTACCACCATTTTGGAGTTGGATCTTTAGCAGTAACAGCTCCTTCTCCATTTCTGCAGCATCTTTATCTCTTTCTGCGGCTTCTCTAGCACTTTCCGCGGCTTGCTTCTCTCTTTCAGCCATTTCTCCGCAGGCTTCCATATTAACAGGGCTAGGTACGCGTTGCTCAGCACGTTTGTTCTCTTTGCACGGCTTAAGCTCCTGTCCCGAGAGTCCCATCTGAGTCTCCATCGCCATTACTTGTCGATATCTATGCTGTGGCCGCTAACGTTACAGGAGTACTAGGGGCTCATTGACTACTTTCAGCAAGTCTTTAGGAATCCTTGCAGGTTTGGCACTTTTTGTCATAGATGGGCCCAAGATTGGCGTTAAAGTCACGAGTCAGTGACCCGTGCGCGCGCAGGACAACGCGGTTTTATCCATATTTGGAAAGCAGAAGCAGAATATAGATAGCGACAGGACAGGCAATAAAGATGAACAGGCTAACGTGGAACTGTTTTCTTTATAGAGAAAAATATTTTACTGGGTTTAGTTGCAGTCCCGGGGTTTCAAGTTCTCTATGTGGGTGGGGCAACGGGGACCCCCCGGCACGGCTGGCTTGATCCTCGGCTCTACGCCACGTCAGATCCAGGTAGATGACATTAGGCAGGCATAATCGTAGTAGCCGCAGCGTAGCAGTGGGTGCGGACCGATGGTTCCACCTCCGGGTGAACATGGACCCGCGATCTCTCGCCCAGCATGTCACCAACTGCAAGCATAGGATCAACGGTGAACGGCTCTCGGGAAGAGCGGCGGTTGTGCTCCGGGTTTTCCCCGAAACGATCACAGTGCAGCGCTATCAAACCCAGAGCGTCGCAGGGTCCAAGCACGGCATCAGCGGCGGACGGCTCTCGGGAAAAGCAGCAGCTGCGATGTGCTGGCTTTTTCTGGAACCGATCACAGGGCTGCTTTCGCAAGCCCAGCGTGTCACAGGCGTACCCTCTTCTCCGGCTTCATGCGATTTTTCTGCGTCTCTGAATGCAGCTGCGTGCTCGGTGTCCTTTTCCTCGTCGCCCACCGGCACCTCATTACATGTACTTGCTTGCCTCATGCAACAACCGAAAATAATACTTGGATCTGTGTATGAGAAGTGGCGACGTTAAAGAATGAAACGTGCCATCGAATATGACTTATCGAGACCTTAAAATACAATGCTCATTTTTAATTCGTGATATCGATAACAACAATCCAAATATTAAAAAGACGCTATCAGTCCCACAGTGTCAACTTTTAATGTATCTTTGTTCGCTCCTACCGCAGCACCGAACAGCCGATATTACCGTGTCCAGCCTTAGGGATAGAATAAAATACCTAGCTTTGTGTCTGCTTTGGCCCCTCCACCAACAAGCTTTACGGGTTTTCTGGTGCAACCAAGCATGCTAGGTGTATGAAAACACACCACGAAAAAAAACGCTTCGCCAGAATACTACCAAATATATTTCATATGTATCACTAAGTCGGAAACGGCGGGGCCAGGAGAGAAGGATACCTCATAAGGGCGTTGGAAATATTTTAAAATATTTATATTTAGTGTTATGCTTCGCTCTATACTACCGGCTCTGCCATGAAACTCTATTCGAAAGCAATTGTATCGTTTAATAACCTTACATTTCAAGCACACCTTTATTCTGAACAGGAAGAATATTTGGAATGGTCTTGCGTTTGATTTATGCACACTTATTGAAGCCGATTTTATCAGTTCTTTTCTTGCCCGGCAGTCCATTAGACAACAGTGTTTCATAGCTTGTTTTTGCAAGAAAACCAATGATATGTGACAACATTCAATAGCGGAATAGGAACATCAACGCCTAAACAGTGCACCACATCTTGTATGAATTAACTACGGTAGTAGCCATGTGAAATAATAGCTGTACCATAGAGTTAAAGGACTGGGTGATCAACCACCCTGTGATAACTGCGTGTGAGAGTCCTTGTTGTGAACAGGTATACTTCGCAATGCATGCGTATTTACAGCAAGCTAATCGACATCATCACTACCTGCTCGTATTGCACAGCAGCACGTAATCCGTTCAGTTACTAGGTTTTAATATGTTGTAACCAATGCAGTGACTTTGGCTTCGTACCAGAAAAAAAAACAAGAAACTGCGAGGACATGGAAGGCCTTCAAAGCAATCTGCACTGTGTGCAAGCCTGCGGATCGGTAGGAGGGTGATGTTACTCCATAAGCCACGTCTCATTTGGGGGCGTCTACCTTGTACAATGTTTTTTTTTTCCGCCATCATTCTCAGTATTTCGTAGGTATACATTCTAAACCTGTTATGCTAGACGCCTTCACAACAGTACCTTCGAGGGCGATGAAGGCGGTCCGCGCGGCCCCACCGACCCAGAGTTTTGCGTGTCTTCCGCGCCTGGCGCTGCGGTGGCCTGGCCAACTCAAGTGTCCGGTGCTATAGGATGTGAAACCGCTTCATTCTTTTGGACATGTCGGGGGCCACGACACCACGACACAGTTGCTATGGTAACAAGAGCCTTGAAAGTAACTAACTTGCATGAGTGCGAGCTGTGAGCGCAGCATCCTAATGACATTGCGCGGGCCGAAGTGTCTAAGAAGGGTGCTTGAATAAATGAAGCAGGGTCGGCCAACATCGTTTCAGGTTCCAACCAAATGAACGAAAATATACCAGGTTAGGCAGCAGGACCTTCGCTGGATCTCGGCCACTTTTTAAGGTCTTGGCTCGCTGCTCACAAACAGTTGGGAGTGGCAGCATTCGTTTAATCGGGGCCGGAACGAATATCCCGCGACGTAGAACAGGATTGTCAATGCAGCGCAGCAACCAGGACATCTAATACTTGAAAGCTGCAAGCTCAATATATCTAATTCAGGGGCGCCACCCGGCATTAGGAGTTGTAGGAATTTTTTTTAAAAGGTGAATACGCTTTTTGAAACGCAGTCGTGACATTTACTTTTTAAATGAACATGAATGAGCTGAAATGTAAATTCGAAATTTAGAACCCGACTAAGTATAAAAATTTCGCATCTATTTCGACCTGTGAATATGGATGAAAAGCAAGCCATTCCCAACGAGGTGAAAAAAGTTGCCCTTTCTCTGCAGTGTTCAACTGGGTCTTAGCATAGAAAGTTGATTTTTATCAAGGGAACAGTACATATGCCAATGGGGCCCAAACGTTGGGGGTGAAAGTTTGATGGTTGGGCGAGAGCACTCTGAACGCGCGGAGTGCATGGCGAATGCGACTTCTTCGAGCGATCGCACATATTTGTTGGGAGAGCGCGCAGAGTTTGGGTACCTTTTGTAGAGACACTTGCCTTTTGTCTTCTCCCATTACCGCTTCAGAACCTGCAGCTAAAATAAAGGTCAGGTTAGCCCTCTCATTTTTGTGTCATACGGTGCGCGCATTTGACATCCGATGAGCTGGATCTTACTAATTCCTGTTCTGCATGCCCTCGCAACAAATGTGCAATTAGACACTATATTTCGCAAGCGCGTGACGCGATAGTGTTCTAAGGTGAGCAAGGATGTCGTATTGGCCCTACAAGGATGAAGGTTTTTTAGTTTCTTTTAGTTTGACCTGGAATACCAATTGTATCGTGTTAACTGAGATGCGCCATTTTATATATGCTCTTAGCTTATCCCTGTTTCTGTACTGCTTGTTTGTGATAATGCAGTTGCCTCGCGCTATATATACCGGCACGCTACAAAAAATATTCCTTCTTCGTTTTGTTGCCTTAACGCTGCATGCTTACTGTTCGACACCGGAACATGGTGTCGGTAGTGGGAGTACGTTCACCATGGCTGTAACGACAGGGAGAGCGGCGTCGACGTGCACCTTCAAAATTTAAATATTGAAGCCACCGCATCCATTGGTGCTCTAGAGAAATACAGCAAAGAATTCGAGCCTTTTCAAGGAAAGGTTGGAGCTTGTCCTGCAGGCACCAGATCCGTCGAACGTAACGAGGTCGGATGCAGCGAAGACAGCACCTCTGCTCAGCTTCGTCGGAGAGGGTGCTTAGAGATATTCAATAATTTTGTCTTTTCCGCAACTGTTTGTCTTTTCCGCAAAGAAGATTCCGCAACTGTTCCCTTGGAGCACGTAGAGATACTAGAGCACGTAGAGGTACCTGAGGGACTGTGTTTCCGTCAGAAAGCTACCATAAAAATGGGTAATATCTCCACAAAACCATTTCTCCTAGGTAGTCGTGGTACGCTTACGGGGAGCACTGTTCTCTCCCCTGCAATTTAACATTGCATTCGTTGGGCTTCCTCCTCTCCTCAACAAATTCCGGGGATCATGCATGGCCTATACTAGGATGACATTACCATCTGGACGTCCACGGGGTCAATTGGGGCATTGTAGGATCGCTTGCAAGGAGCAGAGCTACTGGTAAGCAATTATGTAAATTCGTGTGTCCTCTGCTGCGCTCCGGAAACATCGGAGTTGGTAGTCGTTTCGACCCGTCAGAAAGATGTCCCTGGCACAACCCACCATCTGCGTCAAGTTTGATGGCCACACTATCATTCCATCTCAGCATATAAAGATTCTCGAAATGACCTTTCAAGCAACCAAGAGCAGCTCACTACTCATTAACAAACTCAAGACAATGACCTCTCAGGTGAGGCACACGATACCCCGGATCGCCACGAAAACCCGTGGCATAGGAGAGGTCACCTGCTTTGGCTGGTTCAGGCCTTTGTCGTATCGAGGATTATATACGTGTTACCATGCGCAATGCTCAGTGTCGCCGAGACACAGAAGGTCAACACGATGATCAGCAAGGCATATAAACAAGCACTCGGACTTCCGGTCTTCACCTCCACCAAAAGACTTCTTCGGCTCGGCACTCATAACTCTGCCGAGGAGCTAATTGAGGCTCATCTCACCAAACGACGAGCGAGGCTTGGGGGAAAAAAGGGAAAAGCGAACCCCTCAGGCCTGACACTCTCGGTTCCCTTCTACCACCCGCCTGCACTTATGAGAAAAATACTGCACGAAGTCCATAAAAACATCACGGTGCGGCCCTTTTCCCGTAATATGCTTTCGGTGCACCACGTCGACAGTAGAGAAGCCAGTTCAAATGCCATACACATTTATGGCAATCAACCAAAAACGGCGAATACGGGCGCGCCGTCTTTTCCGGGTAGGCCCGCTACGGTATCCACCATAGTCATAAAAAAGAAGCACCATTGCAACCTCTTTCTTGCCGGCGACAATACTACACAAGCGCAGGTATTGGCCATCGCCGTCGCCGTCGTAGAAACTAATGCAGTGGTCCTTGTAGCGGACTCGCTGCAGGCTTGTCGAAACAACGTGACGCATCATTCCGCAGCAGCCCCCGAAGAGGCTAATCAGGATTGTATGGGTCCGCACACAACGGTATGCCTGGAAACTAGGAGGCTGACGCCATCGCTCGAGAATTCACGCACCAAGCAGGCTCCGAGTGAAGCGTTGCCTAACTCGAAGGCATGCAGCCCTTGATCTCTTACACTGAGATCAGGCAGCACTACAGGCTGTCGCGTCAGACACTCGCTCCCCACCACAAATCTCTACCCGGAGAGCACGAAAGTCAGTTACGTGCTCTCCAGACAAATACGTTCCCCCATCCTATTCGGCTCCACCTTTTTACCCGCCAGAACTCCCAGCTTTGCCGATTTTGTGGAGAACCCGGAACGCTACGCCATATGGTCAGAGAGTGTGACCAATCCCCCTGATTTCCCCCAACCTACAACTTTCTACGTCGAAGCTTTGGAGAGCGCATTCTCGAGCAAAGCCATGGACAACCAGCTTCATCTGGCTGAAACGGCTGTCGATGCTACCCACGGTGAAGGCATCCTGTACCGTAGACGCCTCCTTCAAGCTTCAGTACAATCCCACCTGTTGATTTACCTTCGCGAATATTCTCTCTCTCGGTCGAAGGTCTGCACTAATGGCTACAAATAAAATATTCTGGAAAAAGTGGGATACACGGCAGAAGTTACTTTTTATTTATTTATTTCTCACAGATTCCTACTGTGCACCTGGGACATTATTACAGTCGGGTAATTTCGAACATTAAATACTACACAAAAGTGTCCATGTGAGTCAAATAACAATGAAACACTGAGTTTAACAATACAAGAGTAAAGTACATAGAAAAAAGTTATACAACATGCTCGATAGCCTCAGTAAAATTCTGTGCAAGAAACACTTCGTTTGGAAGTTTATTGCAATGGGTAAAAGTGTTAGGAAAAATTGAATGTTTGAGCACAATATTTCGGCATTGGTACTCTCTAATATTTCGGGCATTGTCTCAGCATGCGGGTACATAGCGTGGCTGTTTTAAATGCGAATGTTTATCTATTTCTTTTCGGGTATTGTAAATGTAGGGAGAAATATCATCCCTAAGAGTTTCCTTCTCTATGCAATGACTTGCATACGATTCTGTTTATACATTGGCATCTCCGGACATTAATTCATATTTACCGGTTACAGATTGAGCAGCCTGCTTTAGAACTTTTTTTCTTTTTTTTGTAACATTGCAGATGAGGGTCCCATTCTGAATTTAATTGAATTTGAAATCTTTATAATTTCCAATGGTGTGAAATACATAGAAGTTATTAAACAGAGAAGGGTCCCATAGTCATGAGACTGCAACGGGACTCCTGAATAATTATAACAAAATAAAGAATGCACAGAAATCAGCAAAACAAAAAACAGTAACTTAAAAGAACGAACACAGCTTAGGCAGGGATAAAGAAGAATAAGAAAAAGAGAAGAAATGGGGTAAACAGACATGCAAGAAAGAATACTTGTTGCATATTGCTAGCACAATAGTAATTCAAACAAGTTAAGAAGGTTGACAGCAAAAAATACATAAAATATACACTTGCAATACACATACAATCTAGCTGAATCAGAAAACTTAGCCAATGAAATGAACAGTAACATAGCAATACAGATAACGAAAACAATACATTCATCGATTCAACAAAAACATTTTTAGCAAGTGTTTGAAGGTAAAGAATTATGATGAAGATTTTATTTCTGCTGAAAGACTATCCCAGATTGAGATAGCTGAAAATGCGGATGTCATCTGAACATAGTTAGTATTGACTATGGGTAATAGGTAATTTTTGTTGGCTCCAAATCTGGTGGAGTTGTTATTTTTAATAGTTGCCTGTGCAAAAATTCGTACGATCAATTATTAACACGCAGTTGAAACGTCGCTATGTTGTAATAGAATAAATTTTTAATCGAAAAGACATGATTTTGTTGGAGCAAAACACAGGCGTTAGCACGGAATGAGCTGTTAGTAATGATACCAAGAGCCTGATTTTGAATATTCTGTAATGGTGCCAGATGACAATCATAAGTGTTACCCCATGCAACAATACCATGTTTGATATGACTATGAACGAAAGCAAAATAAAGCGACATAAGGGCTTGGCGTAAAAAAGGGGGTACTTTATGAAAGCACTAATGCCAAAAGAGTGTTATTTCTGAGGTGATCAATGTGTTTAGGAAATTTTAGGTGGGAGTCGATGAACAATCCAAGAAAAAAACACACTGTCACATGAGGGTATGATATTCGAACATAGTGAAATGGTTAGATTATATGATAGGTTTGGGGTGGTTTAAAAATCATAAATTTAGTTTTTTATGGATCGATTGTTAGTTGGTTGTTGAGGCACAAATTAGTTACCTTAGTCGAAGCAATATATGGCTTAGACATAACATTGGACAAAGATTTATCAGCCGAAGATACTGTGGTGTCGTCAGCATACGGAACACAGTGTGAGGCATAATGGAGTCAGCAAGATCATTATTAGCGAAAGTAAACCGTAAATGACATAAAACATAACCTTGCGTCACACCTTGAATAATTGTTTCAGTCATAGAACACCCATTAGTATCAAAAACCCTATCTTCCCTGTTAATAAAAAAATTCTATAGAAAACTGAAAGCTGGACAGGTTATTCCATAGGATTCAAGTTTGTGGAACAGAATATCATGATTATTAGCATGAAAAGAAGCTTAAGTAATATCTAAAAAAAAAAGGACTTCGCAAGCATACCTAAGTGGTGTATCGTTTTGTGTATAACGCCAAACATGCCACGCCGGTGCAGTGGGAGAAAAGAACCACGTTTAATAAACACATACTGCATATATGGTATTTAGAAGAGGGCGTGTCTTTCACCTTCTAGCAGATATGCTGTTTTAGTGACAATCTTCGACACGTGCGCTTGCTGCCAGAGAAACTGCGCGTGCGCGGCACAATAGAGTTGGGTGCCCAAGATACGATACATGTTCCTCCGTTACAAAAACAAGAAATAACAAAGAAACTATAGATAACACCAATAAAATTTTTGAGGCACTAGTTCAAGGCACTTGCACCAAGTTCTGGTCGTAGGCCAAACGTTCAGGCGGTCGACGTTGTCTCAGGGACCTTCTCACTGCCGGTGTGGATGAGACACTTGTGGGGGCAGCAGCCTCAGCAGGCATTGTCGCGGCTGTGGGACCTGCCTCGATGTCATCTTCATTGACGTCCTGGTCGTCGCGTCGAAAGGGCTCCCTGGTCAGTAGTAGGTGCTGGCGGTACGTCGCAACACCCTGCCGTTGTCCGTGACAACTGTATACGACCTGGGGTGACCGGAATGTCCGAGGACTTGCGCTTTCGTCGCCCATGCACCCTTCTTGATTCGCACCGAGTCTCCTGGGTACAGAGGTACCATTGGTCCTCTAGAATGGTCCGTCTTGAGGCGCCTGATTACCTCGCGACTGGGGTTGCCTTGAACGTCGGGAATGGTTGTGCGGAGCCGTCGCCCCATCAGCGCTCAGCAGGCGATGGGCCTGACTCAAGTTGAGTGGTCCTGAAAGCAAGAAGTTCCAACCAGAAATCTTGTTTCGCCTCTGTCGTTTTCTTCAGGATGCGTTTAGTTATCTGGACGCCCTTTTAAGCCAGTCCGTTAGAACGGGGGTATCCTGGACTAGACGTGACATGCTTAAAGTCGTACAGTCATGAGAACAATGCGAATTCACGACTACAAAATTGAGGGCCATTGTCAGAACAAACTTCTATGGGTATGCCGCGCCTGGCAAAGACTGAACTTGCTACGTCTACTACCGTTTTGGCCGAGGTGTCTTTCAGCAGTTCAACTTCGGGAAAGTTTGACATGGCGTCATAAAAACATAGGTACGACTTCCCGCCGTACTCGAAAATGTCCATGCCGACGCGATACCACGGTTGGTCGGGCACAGGGCGCATCAGTAAAGGCACCCGAGGCTGGCTGTACGCATACTTTTCGCAGATAAAACACGTGCGGACGAACGATTCTATGTCCGAGTTTATTCCCGGCCAAAACACAAGGCGTCGTGCTCTCGCTTTGCTCTTGTTAATTCCTAGGGGCCCTTGGTGAATGCTTTCCAGTGTCTCACGTTTCATGCTAGCCGGAATAACCAATTTGCAGTCTTTCAGCAGTACTCCTTTTACATGCGACAGCCCTCCCTCGAATGGTTTCCATGACCCCTCCAACCGTTTTCCAGCTTCTAGGTCGCTCAGCACATGTTTCAGCTGTTCGTCTCGCGTCGTTTCTGTCGCCAGCCGCCTCCATGTGTCCTCACTTACGAGGGAAGAGACTATACTCACAGCATGTATATCTACATCGTTGCTGTCGAGGTCGCACGCAGTGTTCTCTGCTGTGGCACGTGACAGCATGTCGGCCAGGAGGAGCTGCTTACCTGGAACAAATTTGAGCTCATTGTCATAACGCAGCAATATCAAAAAAAATATTTGCAACCTCGGAGTCATGTCGCCAATTGCTTTTTGGGAGATAGCGATCAAAGGGCGGTGGTCTGTTTCAGTCGTGAGCTGTCGGCCGTAGACGAAGTGTATAAATCTTTCGCAGCCAAACACCACGGCTATCGCCTCCTTTTCAATTTGAGAGTATCGCTGCTGTGTTTCGGTAAGCGCTCGTGACGCATAAGCCACAGGCCTCCATGTGTCGTTGTGACACTGCAACAACGCGGCACCCATTGTGTCCCGTGACGCATCGCAAGACACTTTTGTTGCTTTGGCCGGATCGAATATCGACAGAAAGGGCTGTTTGCTTAGGCAGTCACACAGTTTTTTTTCATTCTTTTGCATGGTTTTCGGTCCATTCGAAAACGGCATCTTGCCTAATCAAGCTCCTCAAAAAAGCTGTTCTCTGCTTTTCTTTTTTTTTCGCAGTGGGGCAATAACGCCAAATAACGCCAAACATGCCACGCCGGTGCAGTGGGGGAAAAGGCCACGTTTATTAAACACATACTGCATATATAGTATTTGGAAGAGGTAGTGTCTTTCACCTTCTAACAGATATGCTGTTGGAGTGACAATCTTCGACACGTGCGCTTGCTGCCAGAGAAACTGCGCGTGCCCGGCACATTAGAGTTGGTTGCCCAAGATACGATACAAGTGGAATAATTTTTTAACAAAATCGGTTACAGACAAAACTGCGAGATTAGTAGAACTGCCACACCGAAAACAAAATTGACAGGCCCTAAGCGTGATGAATTTAAATAGATGGTTATTCAGTCGATTAGCAAAACTCTTTTCGATTACTTTACTAAGAGAAGAAAGAATCGAAGTAGGCCTGTAGTTAGATATTAGGTGCTTGTCCCCTTCCTAAAAACAGGAATATTATTAGCTCGCTTTAGAAAGCTTAGTAAAATGCTAAGTGGGAAACTCTTATCGATAATGATGGAGAGAGGAAGAGAAACACAAAAAGAGACACGTTTAAGGTGATGTGCACACACGTTATATAAGGCAGCTGAAGTATCCTAAGGGGTAAAAAGCCTGGAACGAACTTGATCGGTACTGACAGGAAAAAGATAGAAATTATGTAAAGACACACACACAAGAACATTTGCTACTAATTGGCCTGCTGCAGGAAGATTTAAGAAATAGTCACTGAAAGCATTAGCAATATGATGGGGTTGATATCTGGTACGAGCGTCATAAATTATTTTAGAGGTAGGCACATAACGTGATGCATTATAAAAATTGTTAAAAAGCTTCTCTCACATTGTTGAATTGTTCCAGAATTTACTAAATTCCTTTTCGTAATAGCGCTTTTTTTTGCCTTTTTCAGAATATTTAGGACGTTACAATAGCTTTTGTAGTGATTAGTAAGTGGTAGATTGAACGGCTTCTTTTGAGTTTTTATACATATTTTCCTTTTTCCGCAAGCATTCTAGTAACATTTGCGTTACGCACGGGTTACTCCGGTATTTATGCCTTTTTTTCATTTATTTAGTTTTGTTTTTAACGATACATTACTTAAACATAGGTCAAAAAACTTCTGCAACGCTTAAATCGGGTCTTGTGAGGAATAAATTACCGAGAAATCAGTTTTGTCTATAGAATCAGTGAATTCTTTGTGGCAGAGGTGAAAAAAGTAGTATTAGAGTTTCGTACGTTAGCGGGAAAGGTAAGAAATACCGGGTGATGATCGAAAATGTCGCAACTTACTACACCAGATTGAGCTGACGGAGATATATTACACAGGGTATGGTCAAGAAGCGTTGGCGTGGCGCATCTTGTGGGATGCACAATAAATGATTCATAACTAAATACGCCAAAACAATTACTGTACGCTAAATATTAGTTCGCGGTAGTAACGAGCAATATTGATATGACCCACAATTACAGCGCACTTATTTCCAGCGGATACCTTATTGAATACCGAGGCTAAACCGAGGACAAAATCGAAAAGGAAAGATGGGGAGCGTTATATACTGGCCAGAAGAATAATTTTATGAGATTCTGGAAAAACTGATTTATCTATTTTGATCCAGACTGTCTCACACTGAGAGACTGAGAGACGTTGATAAATAGATCCTGCCGACGTGAGTACTTCATTTCAAGAAAAATAACGATAGCAGCGCCTCCGTGAATACTTCACATGCGATGGCAATATTCTACCTGATAGGACGGGAAACCATATAAATTGCAATCGGCGTTGCACAACCAAGTTTCGGAAATACAAATGACAGAAAACGAATTATGAGGTGGAGCGATAAACTTATAAATAGCGTCATAGTTTTTCCGAAACCTTATAGGAATAAATTGAATAAGGGACCTCTTTTTTCCTAAGAGTACAATTTTCAATTCATCTGGAGTAAAACAGGCATTGGAATGGATGCTAAGGCGCATGTGCGCGAAAGACTGCCTCAGGTGAAGCTGCGAAGGTATGCTTCAGTGACGATTAGAATGACTTTGCTATCCTCGTTCATTCATTCCAAGATGTGGCAGTTATCCGTGCAAAGCAACTGCCACTTTTTTTTCCTTTCAGAGCCAGTGCATTCCTACACAAATGCTTGTTCTGAATTGTAAGGTGGTCACTCAAAAAACGGCTTGGTCGTTTTCTTCGGCCAAACCAAGCTGGCTTGCATGTGGCCGAGCCTTTTCGGCCTTGCGGACGAACTATTTTTTTTGTGTGCCGAGAACAAAAACGTGCGATCATGCATATTCAAGTGCATAAACGTTCATGCATATTCAAGCACTGATTTGATATTTGTGAAAATATGGCAATTCTTTTATTCTTTGACGGTAGTCATTAAAATTCCCCAAGAAGAATAAAGAAGATTATACGGTTTGTGGATATCGCGTCGATGACGGTGGTGGTATCCATGTCGGACGAATATATTCTTTTGGGTCTACATTCTGTATTTGACATTTTTTAAATGACAATGAACAGTGCACTTTGTTTTCATACTAGTAAATTGCACGTGCTGGTGTTCGAAAACACTTAACTTTGTCCGCCATTTTGGGCACCAAGTGATATTTCTGTCAAGGTCTGTCTCTCTTATATCGACATATTCAGCATGTTGCACGGGGATATAAAATGTCACGAATCCAAAGATGACGCATTTGTCTTGAAGGTAAACTAAGTTTGTTGGAGCAAACAACTTAAAAAATACAGAGGGGGCGAAGCGGCAGTCAAAAAAGTACTTGCGGAGGCGAGTGTTGGGAATCAAATACCGCAGCGCCAGCACATGGGGCTTTTATATCTCGGCTCAAGTATTCCTCGAACTGCCGATCAGGAAACACAACACTGGAGATCAATGATTATTCTAAGGTGGTAACGTTGTGGTGACCATTCCCTGGGTGGAACTCAGCGTATCGGCTTCGGAGGTTGTAGGGTCCGGCATCCAACAGTTGCTGGTCTGTTGTGAAAATTTGAGCCAGCAGGCTGGCCTTATTCGCACGCTGATGGTATCCTTTGGCGTAGGTGTTGAGATCGTCGTCTTCTATGTGAGGAAACATGGCGCCAAGCATCGTTGTAGGCCGTTTTCCGCAGACAAGCTCGAACGGTGTCATCTCCGTAGTTTTCTAGATAGCCGTGTTGTACGCAAACGTAACATACGGATGGCCTTCGTCCCAAGTTCTTTGTTAAACATTTGTGTATATAGACAGCATATCGGCGATGGTCTTGTTCAGATGTTTCATTAGTCAGTTCGTATGGGGGTGGTACGCTGTCGTTTTTCGGCGATGAGTGTTGCTGTAGCGTAAATTTTTTTTCTAAGCGCCGCAGTAAAGGCGGTTTAGCGGTACGTGATTATTGTTTCGGGGCTCCCTACCACCGCACAACTTCGTTTATGAAGAACTTCGCGCCTTCTTGCGGAGGCACTCACGCATGAGGGGCGGTACTTGTACTCGGATCCTGACTTATAAAATTGGCCCAGAAGGTCCATTCGATCCGGTTGGAAGAGCCTCACTGGTTGGCGATCGGCTTTGGAAGTCCGGAGATTCTCGTAGGCGGCGCTTGTCGTCGCTGGCAGTCACGTCAGTTCTGACGCAGTGGGTCACGTCGGATGTAAGGCGGGGCTAGTAATACTTCGCCTCAATTATTTTAATTGTTTGAGCTGTACCGAAATGTCCGGGAGACGGGTCTTCATGGGTCGTCCATAATTTTGCCACAGAACTCTGCGTGGATGGCAAGAAGATAGTTTGTTGTCGTTCTGGGGAGGAAAGTGTTCCTGAACGCTCGTGGACGCTCGTGAATTGCGCTTGAACGCCATAGCCACGGTGACATTGCCACATTTAAGGTATAACATCATTATGCATAACTCAGGGGCGGCACGTTGCCTGGCCGGCTATGTCGCTCTCCGTCACGAGTCCAATGAACGGCTTTCTTCATTGGAGTCTTGTGGTGGTGGATCGGCGGGGAAGAGGGACATGCAGTCAGTGTCGGTGTGTTTCCTACCGCACTTAGAGAGGATTGTGACGACGAAATATTGAAGGCGCAAGCTGCACACCAAAGATGGCCAGAGGGGTCCTTCTAATTGGCGAGCCAAACAGCACATAGTGGTCTTTCAGTTCGAAATGTCCGAACTTTTTGCCAGGTCACGCAGGACTCCCTCGGCGTTGACTACATGCCCCCAAAATGTGAGTTCTTCGTACGCCAAGCGGCACTTTTCAGCCTTCAGTGTTAGCCTCGATGACCGAATAGCCTCCAGTAAAAACTCCAACATTTCCAGGTGTTCGTCGAACGTTTGGGCGAACACGACAATGTCGTGGAGGTATGAGGCAGGTGTTCCACTTCAGGCCAGCTAGCATTTTGTCCTTGGCTTTTTGAAACGTTGCTGGCGCCGTGCAAAGACCAAACAGGGCCACCTTGAAATCCTAAAGGCCGTCTGGGGTAATGAACGTGGTCTTTTCCAGGTCTCGCTCATCCAGTTCTGTTACCCAGAAGGCTGTCGTGAGATCCATCGATGAAAAGTACTTCGCCTGGAAGCGGTTGTCGAGGGCGTCCACGCTCCGTGGCAGGAGATACACGTCCTTTTTTTATATTGTTCAGTCGCGTTTTGCCAATGGCAAACCTTATTGTTTCGTGTTTTTTCTTCACGAGTACGACCAGCGCAGCGCAGTGGCTTTTCAAAGGCTGTATAATGTCGTCTCTGAGCATGTTGTGCGTATGTGTCTGGATGGGTTCCCGCTGGTGAGAAGGCATAAGGTACGGTGACTGTTGGGTAGGTTGGGCACCATCTTGCAGTGTTATTCGGTGCAGTTATGCAGGTGTCTGACGTTATTTTCGAGTTCGAAAAAAAAAACTCGCTATAGCGACCCAGCAAAGCTAATTCTGTGTTCAGTTCTCTGGCGGTAGCGCTTGATTCACTTCGAAGGGATGTGGACACTTGAAGGTATCTTGTTGTGCGCATTCAAAGTCTGTGACCGCGATCACGTTCATTGCTTTATGCGTTTCTTCGACGAACTCAATTGCAGAGCCGTTGTATAAATGCTAGTACACTTAGATGAACTTAGTGACCAAAACAATGAATTGCCGTTGCTAAGGGCCGCAACAGTTCTTGCTACTGAGACAAGGCGTCGAGAATCATCCTTTGGTCACTTTTTATGATAGAGTTGACGTCAGAAGCAGCGTGTTCACAGTAAACAGTGATCATCAGTCTTGCGCGGGGGACGGCAAGGTGGCATCATACTCTGCATTCGTTACAGCAGCGCGGGGTTGAGGATTTGGTTGCGGCCCCATGGAATGATCGGAGAAAAAGTTATCTAACTGATCTGTAGAGCAACTATTACACCGTTCTTCATTAAAAAGCCAATTCCAAGAACTACATTTAAGGAGAAGGCAGGCAGAATGGCGAAGGTGGCAGGGTACGTCGTGCCGTCTATGGTGACGCTAGAAGGGCATGTTCCACTTGTCGATACGAGATGGCCTCCACCTGTGTGTATGTGGCGATAATTCCATCTGCTGTAACGTTCTTCAGGTCATACGCAAATTATCCGCTTATTACTGAGCAGTCAGCTCCCGTGGTTATGCAGGCAACTACTTTTGAATGTTCGGATGGGTAAGCGCATCTTAATCAACATCATCGTGTAGACCGTGTCTATAAATCTGTCATTCCCGCTAAGGGAAGCGAGGGCCCAGGCTGCCTTGCGTCGTTCTTTCGCAACATAATGGGGCCGAAACCATGGAATCGCAATATTGATTTAGAAACAACGCTCGACTCCCTGTACCAAAGCTACCGCAGCAGCGAGAACATCACAATTAGACAGAAACTCCGCCACTACAAATTCCATATAGCATACGGTACTGCCAACGTTTCATTGAGCTTGGAGGAAAGTTCTGTCGTTGAAATCTGTAGCTTGGCGCCGCTCGGCTGTCGTGAAACCAGCGAAGTGGCGGAATCACCGCTTGAAGCAAAAGAAGCAACAGAATTTTAGGGCAGCTTTTGAAGAAATGAACATAGGGAAGGAAAACCAATATACTACAACTGCGGAATAATTGCTCAAACCCACGACGATTTTCTTCTGGTGGGAGTGGGGAATTAGACAGGCCGTAGAAGGGTGGAAAGAAGAAGACAAGCCGCTTCGAACTGATGAAATTCAGCATACTCTTGAGCAACGGAGCCATAGCCACGGGTTCGTGTGGGCCGACAAAACTAGCGTTCGTGTTCCCAGCTGCTGAGCCGCTCCGAAAGAAAGCGTCGCCAAACACAGCAAGGGTGAAGGCAAGCTCCGAGATAAGCTGAAGGTAGAGCACCCCGTCACATACCTTGCTGCTGTTTGGCTCCTTTCGCCCCACGAGGCAGCAGAGGCGTGGCGCGGCAGTGCAAAAGTTTGAATTTCGTAAGGCGCCAAAAAGCAAAGCTCTGCTTACTTGAAGAAGGCGGGTATCGGATACGCACGTTGAACTTTATTCGTAGCTCAGAGGTGTCCTACAAAATGTAAAGCGCCGCCTCCGTGCATACTGCTACGAGAAGCCCACCTGCCACTCAAGATTTTGGAAGTACTGCGGGACTCAATGCGCGAGAATCGTCACGAGGGAAACGCACTGAAGCAGTGCTACGAGAAACTGCTTTGCAGAAACGTGTTCGAGACACAGCGCCAGCTGGTGACGCTGTTGAACCGCTAAAAGATTCGGTCTGTGGGACAGCATTTATTGCAAGATACCAACGTTGTGGGTGCGGGAGGATATTGAATGTCCCAGTGTGTATTCGCCTTTTAATCACCTTGATCATGTAGAACGTGTCATTAAATCTGTAATCCCAACTAAGGACAGAGGTGTCCTAGGTCTGCCTTACGTCGTTCTTTTAGTAACAACTACATCAAAGCCGTCAACGGACCACTGTCGTGCGGTGCGTGGGGTGTCGTATTTGGACTTCTCCGTCTTGACCATCACGAAATGTGCGTCGTCGTTGTTCTCGTCTTCTCACCAGCATGTGTGGTCATATATTGTATGCTTCGAACCGGTTGGCTGTTGTCATGTTCGTGGGTCGCGTCAGGATTCGATCGGGTCGTCGGGCTGAGGTGATGTTGTGAAATATGGTGTTCGCTGAGTCTTTGCGTCATTGGGGGGTTTTTGTTTTTCCACCGTTATGCTACTTTACCTCCACAGGTTGCTGCTTTGAGGCACTCCCGATTGGGCTGGGGGACCTTCCACGTGCGAAGTCAACATTGCCACGGAAGATCGGCAAGTGGTTTGCGTGGCCCATCCCGTTTGGACAGTGAACAGTTGAAACGGGTTGAGCCACGGCTGGTTTGAGATAGACACTCGTCGATCTTACGAATTCATTGACCAGGGTGTGTGCGACTTGCGTAGTCGACGAAACAATGAAGTCAGTCCGAGTCCCTTGTCTGGGCAGCGCCGATAGATGTCATCGCCCTCCCCACAGTACTAGCAAAGCAGACGATTATCGGGAGTTCCCCGCACGTCGGTTTTCGTCGGCGTCTTGTTTCCGACTACAGGGGGTCGGGCGGACAAGAGGGGACGGCGGTACGGCAGGGCCACTTGACGACGCGTTGGAGAAGGGCGCCATCGACTAACAGCTGCGGAGTAGTTCATAGCTTCTGGCTCGCGGGTTGGTTTCGATGGCGTTGAAGTCCCCAGTACCTGTTGCACCACTTCTCGTATGACATCATACAGGGAAGCGATTTGAGCTTGCGGCGTGTTTCGAAAAAAATTTCAGAAGTTTCTTTATGACAATTGCGCGGATTGTATCGCGTAGTGTGTCGGAGCTAAGAGCCTGTACGTAACTTCTCCGTAGCTAGCGCATTGATGAACCGGTCGTGCTGCCGCATACAGATTTCCAGCGATTTCACTATTGCGGCAGTCCCATAAGTGTATTCGGCAACATATTTAGGTGGGCCGCGGACAAGGCAAGCAAAAAGTTCTTGCTTCACTCCTCGCGTCAGAAACCGTAGGTTCTTTTCTTCCATCGTTTCGGGGTCTGCGGAGCGAAATAGTTGCTCTATTTCCCCAAGGAAGATAACGACCACTTCGTTGGGGTGTTGTGTGCGCGTTTCCCACAGACGTGCTGCTCGTTGTTTCGCCACGACGGTAGGTGAAAATTTAGGAAACTCGCTTTTAAAGAGTGTCCAATAGGTTAACGAGTTTGCATGGTTCTCGAAATACGTTCTTGCTGTACTTTCTAAAAAGAAGAAAACATGGCAGAAACGTGTTTCGTCATTCCACCTGTTAATATTGCGGACATGCTCCAACTTCTCAAACCAGTCTTCAGGGTCATCCCCGGGGGACCCGCAAAATGATGGTGCTTCGCATGACTGTAGCATGACGATGGGTCAAGTGGCTTGTTACACCATGTTGTTCATTGCAGCGGTCTTTCTCTTGGTTTGCTCTGGTAGGAGGCCAAACTCGCCAGTAAATCTTGTAGTCGGCGGCTGGGTCGGCTTGGGCTGCCTTGTCGGCTTCTAGGAAGCGACAGGCGCATAAATGGCGCATACTTCACCAGATGTCACGAAGCGAAAAATGATGCAGTTGCCTTGATGAAAGAACGCGTTTATGGGAGCGAACTTGGGCTCCCCTAATAACTCAAAGAATACAGAGGCAGCGAAGCAGCAGTCAACAGAGTTACGCGCGCAGGCTAGTGTCAACAAATCGAATACGGCCGCTTCAGCTCCGAGGGCATTTATCACACGGCGCAAGTGTTTCTCAAACCATCGAATTCGATCCAGAACACTGTAGATTACAGAATATTTTAGGCTGGGGACGTTAGTTTGAAATACTCTCTCTACCAAAGAAAATACCATGTGCGGAATAAAAAAGAAAAAAATGAAAAACCCGTTTCACTTGGCCCACAGATAATATATAGCACAACCCAGAGCGGCATGTCGGCAAAAACAAAACATAAACAAACCCAATGCATCGTTCGCGGTAATATGATGCAATCATGAGTATGTAACCGTACAGTGGATTCAAGTCCGATAAGAACATTAGTGAGGAAAATAGGAAAAAATAGTGTTGTTAGGATGGAAACCTGTGGACCTCAAAGTGAAAAAAGTAACAGGTGATGATGAAACAACATTAAAAATCACATGCTGCTGGGGACCACTCGAGAAGTCTTGCTCCCAGCTTAGGAGTTACTTGGGAAGGTCTAAAAACGACATCTTAAAAAGTAGAAGAATGTTCGAAGCAGCATAAAACGCATTCTGCAAATCTAAGAAATTAGCATGCACACCCTTTGTCAAAATTTTGTGGGCCAATGCTTAGCCTTCTTGACCTCAAAAACTCAAAGAATCGGCTTTAGCTTTAAATGTGACAAATATATTTTAAGGCAGTAACGAAGCAAGGTGTCTTATCTAGCTTTCCTGCATAAAGCGTTTCAGCCTCACTGGGGACGTAACTGTGCACAATGAATTTTTTGCAGCCTGTGCGTTTCCGGCTTGGCCCACAAAATTTTGACAAAGACTGTACCTTCACACCTTTGTCAAAGCAGAACGCAATATCGTGAACACAGGATAATCCTTACCGGAACCCAAGTTGCCATGGCTTGAACAATTTATTTTCAGGAAGGGTGTTGATTAGACATGATTTTATACTATGTTCTCCATTTTTACAACAAACGCCGGCTCGTGAAACTGCACTGTAGTGGCAAGGTTGGTCTTTGTCGCCTGTTTTACGTAGGTTCGCTGTCTTCCAGTCTCTGGGCAAAATGGATATTGGCTTCGCAAGTTTGAGAACTTGGTCTGCCGTCAGGGCCAGGCGGAGAATGAGGAGTTAGGATAGCGAGTAACTAATTTCCTCTTGACTAAGTTATCTCTATATCGTTCATACTTTCAATATCATTCATATCTCAATAAATCTCATATTTATATCAATCCCATTTATATCTAAATATCATTTATGTCATTAGGTGAAGACGGACACACATGACGCAAACTTCGAACTACATTTATTGCGCCATTGTGTGAACTTTATAAACTCCAAGAGCAACGAACACCCATGCGTAAACATTCCAGAGATTAAATGCCAGGCGATGCGGCTGCCAAAAAAGCGAAATCCTTTTCAAGGAGCGCAAGCAACGGCGTTTTACAAATCTACCTCCGAGTTTTGCTATCGCCTGAGCTTTCGTAGTTTCTCGCAAAACTGGGATCTGGAATCGTGATAAAATCGCACACTTCTCAAATATATTTTTACAGCAGCGTCTTAAACAATGTGCAGCCTTGAACCCACCAGTACCAGATTTATTGTTATTTCAATATTTTGCGTAACCGGTCATCGAGGCAACGCCCGATGACCCCAATGTACTGCCGGGTAAAGTTTAGCGGGAGGCTGAACACCACCCGGCGTGCGCAGCCAACAAGCCTCTTCCGGTGCCTCTTGTTCAGTGGTACGAGGTGGGGCGATAGGTGTTTGTGAGGTTTATAGGTTCCGAAATTTGTCGGGTGTCCAAAAAATGTCCTATTGTTACGTTTCTTTCCACTTTTTTGAGGTTGTGGAATAACCGCTGCATGCAGGCTACTATACCAACTTCGTTTCAATTGCCTGATGCGACAGCTTCTTGTGTTTGTTGAGTGCTGCGTCTCCTCTTTTTTCAAAATTTGTTCTTCTACCGTCACGATGACTGGCTTCGGGTTTCCTGCCACAGACAGGCGTTCACTTTGTCGCTCAAAGGTTTCTTAAAGCATTCTGATAGCGCAAACTGTAAAAGCTGGGTAACCTCATGAACCGCAATCGCGTCACCCCTTATAAGGGCAACAAGTGGCACCAAAAGAGGTTTGTCGGCCGTCCGAGCCCGGTAGTGTACAGCCTCCCGCTCACCTCTAACATGCAGTACATTGGGCAGACCTGGCATTGCCTGAATGTCTGGGTACGACAACTCAGCAATAGAAAATAAATCTGACACTTATGAGTCCTTGGCTGCACATTCTTTATGATGTGCTAAAAACCTATTTTGGAGACGTTTGGGCTTTTATTCCGGGGCCGGAAGAAACTTCTACGATAAATTACGAAAGCTGCGGCGATAGCAAAACTCGGGGATCAATGTATCAGCACGCCCTCGGTTGTGCGCACCGAAAAAGAATTCCCCTTGGCCGCCGCATCGCCTTGTCTTTATTCTCTGTTTATTCTTACGCATCCCGTTTGTTCCTTTGAAAGTTTAGAGAGTTCGAACAGTTACCCTTTGGGATCCCCTTGAAGCCTAAGGTTTTTCAAAAAACCATGAATGAAATATCCGGGCATGTCCCATGACTGCGAATCTAAATCAACGATACATTGATTTGGGGTAGCACGAGGGAAGCGCACGATATCCGGCTCAACAAAGCCTTTTAGTTCACCAAGAGCGCCGGCCTAACGCCTAATGCTCGCAAGTGCAGATTCGTGGTCACCGAATACGACTTCATGACTGACGTGACAAGCCAACACAGGATCCTACTCAGCCCACCAAGGAGAACATCATAAGGCGAAGTGCCGCAATCAGTTGAAAAATCTGGAGCCCAGAGACTGCTAGGGGTGTTCGGGTATTTTTTTTATACATACCGCAACCACCGCGAAGAACGACGCTCGTGCGAAGCATCATTTAGATGACACTGTCTTCGAAGTGTGTGAGAACCATTCTAGTGAACGGAAATCTGTTTATGCCATGCTAAACATTGTAGAACTGCTAGCCATTTTTCATCATATCACTGAAACAAAGCTCGTCGCAGATGCATCATAAACGATATCGTTACGGCTGTCCTGCAACCTAATGAGTATTGCGGGCTGGTAGGCTACGTATTACGCCCAATGACAGAGACAGAGCACCGATACCAGCAATATGAAAGAGACTATTGTGATCGCTTTTGGGCGTGAGAAGTTTTTCCCTTTGTTTAAAGCTCCAAATATGTCACTGAAATTGACCAGAGAACTCTGAAAGCTCTTGGATAGAAGCCGATTAGGTGCACGCCGCAACCAGTTCAGCGGGTATTTCTGTGTTTGCTCAGATTCGATTATGATCTTAACTTTGACCTAGGGAAACAGCTGTTCCTGACTCATATGTTACCTTGATATTCGCCAGTGGAAGCGGGAAATGTGGATGACTTCATGAAGGACGTTTGCGTTCGTGCAGTTATCGTTTCCCAGAGTCCCAAGTACACAGTACAGAATCCCAACCGCATCGTCAAGCGGACGTCTCCAGTAAATAATGTAGTTGAGCATCTCACTATTTCACCCTATCACCGTCGCCACAGCCAAGACACAGTCCATATTCAGCGTCTCAAGCCCTAAATAAACCCCGTCGTAGTTTTATCTCCCTGAGTCGCAAGGATGGCTCTTTAGTTCCCGGGGCAATTGTAAGAAATACAATCGACAGCACCATACTCATTTAAATAATGGAGGAGCGTGAACAGTACAGGTCATTTGCCATGAGTGGGTATGTGACACAGATTCCACACAGGAAGAGGCACCAACTCATTGAAGTCGCATTGCCGTCGCTGGGACGAAGAACTCTCGTCTGGTTGGCTCTCTGTCTCAACTTACTAGACAGCGCGACTTGTTGCTTCGGTGGTACTGCTGCTTCTGGAACTGCTGAAGAATAAAGCCTGAAAACCTATTTATAATAATATTTTCAAGCCCACGGTTCTACTTTGTTTGTTTTCAAGCCCACGGTTCTACTTTGTTTGTCCAGTGCGGTAAGCATGCGTTGTAATTCCTCCATCGAGTTACTTAACAAGGCAACGTCATCAGGAAAACTCAGGTTCCTCAGGTGTGCTCAATTACACCTAACTCCCACCTGTTCCAAAAATAATGTTCTGAATACATCTTCTAAACATGCTGTGAATAACAACGGACAGATCGGGTCTCCTTCCCTGACGTCCGTCCTTATAGGTATAATACTGCTTTCCTTATAAGGGATGATGGTACCTGTGGACCCACTTTAAATACAATCTGGTATTCTTACATAATGGTCGTCTTCACACTGATATCGTAATGGCTGAATGACTGCTTAGGTTTCGACTGAGTCAAATGCTTTCTCATATTCTATGAAGGCTATATATAGGAGCGCAGTATATTCCGCGCTACTTCTCTATCATCTGATTGATCGTTTGAGTATGGTTGATTGTTGAATAGCCTTTACGAAACCCTGCTTGTTCTTTAGGTTGACTGAAATATAAGGTGGCAAAAATTTTGTTAATGATTACATTGGTAACTTTGTTGTAGAGGAGTGACAGTAAGCTGATTGGCCTGTAATTGTTCAAGTCCTTCATGTCACCTTTTTTATGGATCAGTATAATGTTACGTTCTTCAAAGGTTCCGGTACAGTCGCCGTCATTAAACGTTGCGTGTACAGGTTTGCCAGTTTTACTAGCACAAGGTACCGGCCATACTTCAAGAGGTGTGCTATTATCTGATCTTCGCCAGGTGCTTTGCCCCCTTTGATTTCTTTAAAAGCCTTCCTTCTTCTGCCTTTACTAGTGGGTTATCTAACTCCTCTGAACTACGTTCTCTTTCGGGATTATCCTGGATGTGCCGGCTACTGTCGAGATCTCTAACGTCTGCTGTGACTATTTATTCGTATTTGTGCTAACATTGCCTCTCTTGTCTTTAGGTGCACACATCTGATTTCTCCCCACATCTAGACGTCTCTTCACTGCTTTCAGGCTGCCTCCGTTCTTTTTACATTATTCGATTCGGTTGATAATATACATTCGTATGTCAGCTGTCTTACGATTTTGATTAACTTCGACAGCTCCGCTAGTTAAATTTCGTCAACTCAGGTGGAGATCGTCATGCCTTGCCATTTCTTACTTAGATCTTTCGTTTCCAGAGACAGTTTGCCAGTCCCCTGTCAAGCAATGGTGCCCGCGACTTCTACTACACAATCCTTGATAATGCGTGTAAGATTGTCGCTGGCTTCCTTTATCGTAAGCTGCACTTCCATGGTAAGAGCTAAATATCCAATATGAAGCGGTCCTGAATTCTTGAATTTTACGGCTTACTGTTAGCTCACTGATCGGCTTTGTTCATACTAGCTTGTCACGGTCCTTCCTCAAATCAGGCCTCATCCCAGATTTCACCATACGGTGGTCACTGTCCCTTACCCGTCCGAGCTTTTCTGCATCATGCACGACGCCAGGGTTTTCACATAGTACGAGGTGTATTTCAATTTATGCTCACCATTCGGGCTCCTACATATCAACTTCCGGGCCTCCCATTTGCAGAAGTAGGTATTCATGATGCGTAGAATATTACGTTCTGGGAACTCGACTAGTAGGTCCCCCTGCGATTTTACAGCCCAGACCACAGTTCCTAACTGGCTTGTCACCAGCCTGATTCTTGGCTACTTTAGCATCGAGATCTCCGATAACTATGGTATAGGGAGTTTTTACTTTAGGCATTGCCGATTCCACATCTTCATAGAAGGGTTCAACCGGCATGTAGCTTGGCTGGATGTAGGCGCGTAGCCCTGTACCACCATGAGCTTCTACCTCTTATGCAGCACAATCACAAGACCGGCTACCGTTTCGTTAATGCTATGGTATTCGCCTATGTTGCCAGCTATGCATTTTTTTGACTAGGCATCCCACTCTCAGTTCTCTTCTTTCGACCATGGTAGCAAAGCACGCGCCTATTTTTCAGCTCCGCAATGGCATCACCTGTCCAACTAACCTCACTAAGCCCTATAAAATCCCATTTATTGCCCTCTAATTCCTCAAGCATCTCTAAACTCGCCTCGCTAGATAAAGTTCTTGCGTAAACGTTGCCAGGTTGACATTCCAATGACGGCCTGACCGGTTCAAGGGATTCTTACCACCTTCTTTTGTGTCACAGGTATGACTGCCGCCGTGGTCAGTTCCTTCACAGCCACTGGAGACTTAGGGCCATGGGTTTATTGGCGTATTCATGGGAGGTTGTGGCATTACTTCACCAGGTCACTTAGGCCTAAATGAGTGCAACCAAAGGGCCCGTCGACTGGTTTTCTGGCCCGGTCTGAATACGCACATCGACAATCTGGTAAAAAGCTGCACTGTTTGCCAAAAATATTTATACAGGCAACTAATGAAATCGCTAGTGCTCGAGCCAAGCTCAGAACTTCCCTCGAACATAATTTCTTTTAACATTTTAACGTAGGCCGACGCCTCCGTCATGTGCTTGTTTGATCCATTTTCAAACATTCCTGAAGTTGAAACGCTGCCGGACACAACAACGGGCACCGGTATAAATAGGTTTAGCGCAGTGCGGTTAGGGTAGATATAAAATTTCCTTCTCTGCACCTATAACTGTCCCCAGTTTGCATCTCAGGAGTTCTCTGTTTTTTCACCCAAATATGACTGTGATGTGAGCTTATGTAAGAGTTATGGCGAGGTATTGGGAAACAGGCTTAAGACGAAAACACGGAGATTTATTGGTATTCATGAGAGTAGAGACGTAGGCGATGAAATGCAGAGTATAGCACGAACATGCATGATGGTGAAACGGCACGGGTAGCAACAAAGGTAGCAAGTGCAAACAGTCACCCTAGACTTTGTAATTGAAAGGTAGTGTTGCTTACAAAGCGAAGGACTGCCTGCGAGCGGTGAGGCACATGCGGACAGGGCGTTTATTATTCGCCGGAAGCAGTGGCCTTGTGAGGTTGGTAGCGGCGGTGAAGGGGAAAGAGAGGGCGGCCGCACTTTTACATGTTGTAGAGGCTGACCAGGTAGATGGTCGCGATGGGGTGCATGGGCGTTGAACAAAGGCCGCACGACAGCGTGCTTCTAGCCGTCCTCCAACACTCTTGCCTACTCTTGCCTAACACTCTTGCCTAAGAAACTTACGACTAGTACATTGGCCCGTCCTACTCCATTCCGACGATCACATTTCTACCTTCCTCCTACTTCCTTTGCTGCTGTTACTCGCTGAAGTTTTCTCACCATTCTTTCGGCGGACGGGTCGCCCCCCTTGGCACGTACTTTATCAAAATGACGTCATACACGTGACCTTCATTGCTAGGTTCCCGCGGTTATACAGGGCTCGCAGAGAGAGCAGTTCATAGTGTAAAAAGGATCATAAAAAAGACTGGAGAAACGAAGGACGCGTGGCTGGGTCTACTCAGCTATTGCTCGACGCCACTGGATGAGAGCCGATCTCCAAGACAATTGCTGCAGGGTAAGAAATTACGCAAGCGGCTGCAGAAATTGAGATCTCGTTCTGGACGCCCAGACTCCAGGCGCCAGTCGCGCAAACAGCCGTCGTCGAGAGAGAAAACACTGCCAGAACCCAACAAAGATGCAGCAGTCCGCCAGGATAAATGGGATCGCGATGCTCGTGTTTTGAATCAGGTGGCGGCAAAGTCTCATCGCGTCCTTATAGAAACCATCAGGCACTTCAACGAGACCGGCAACACCGTCTCGCCACACGTGAATCTGTCCAGAAGGCCGTAGCGGAAGACAAATCCAAGTTTGAAGACATGCTCCAATAAAATGAACGGTTGCATTCAACGGTGCATCTCGCGTCAAGAGCGCGTTTGCCGGAGTCAATGTCAACCCCAACGCTACGACCTCAACCAAGGTGATCGACTCTGGAAAGTGACACCCCAGCCACATTAGGTTCGACAAGGACTTCAACTAAGTCGCATGTTTCTTGATGACAATTTTCTAAATATGAAATGTGGGAAATGTTTCGTGTCAGTGGCGAATGCGCCTTTTGGAGCTCCGTATTGCCTACACTGTTTCTGTGCTGCTTGGCGGTGATAATGTAGTTGCCTCAGGCTGTATATACCGGCACGCGATCACGAATAAACGTTCTTATTTTTGTTTCTTCAATGCTGCGTGCATTGAGATTGACGCCAGAACGACAAGGTTGCCCAACAAGTTTCCGAATGGCAGGTAAGGAGCGGGAAGGCGCAAGTGTTCTTGTAGCAACAAGTACTATGAGCCCTGTAAATAGGGAGAGATGTTTTTCGGAACATTTGGCGCATTTGTTCTTGTATCTTGAATACTAGAGCTGCTTTCATACCACATCTTTTTATTCTTTTTTTACAATGAGCCACCTATTCTGTTATTTTTTTTTCTGCTGCCTATTGGTTTCCAGTAAAAATTTGTGCACACCAGTTGTGTGCTCACTAAATATTTGAGCAAGAGTTTGGCGTTTGTCAGTTGTGATATTACAGTTATTGTGTTTCATTAGTTTCAGTTTCAGCAGTAGTTTGATTGGCATAACTGTATTTGCTGAATAAACAGAATCCGAAGAAATTTTTAATTTCTTCTCATGAATTAAACACCGCAGTTCAAATCACCCTTAATTCTTATTACTGCCTAGTATCATTGTCATACTTTTGAACATGGCCAAAGAGAATGCACGTACATCTGGGTTAAAGCTAGGTTCTCTTAGGAACGATAGGAAAGATGCATAAATTTGTGGATGTCACGAAATTTCTCAAAGTCTGAAGACAAACTGCGAAAAAAAGGCTAAATGCTTCAAATACCTGCACGAGAAGAGTTTTTAAATAAATATTGCTTTCAAAAAAGACAAGAGCAGCGGCCATATAGTCGTGGGCTTCTCCGGCATGGTGCAAAAAAAATTTTGTTTAGCCCAGTGTTTATTTTGGAAAGGACTGAATAAAGATTTCTCATATATCCGGTCGGATGCTAAGGGTTAGTTAAATTTGTTTCAGTTTGACGAGGTAAGAAATATTTTCTTGTATTGGAGATTTCCTTTATAGTAGAGCAATGATAGCAGTTGTTGATATTTAGGCACGGTTTTGTTGTTTTCTTCAGACGTTTATTACATTTGGACTTTATTTAGACCATCCATTAGGACTGCCAACAATGAATATTTATGACACGTGCATTTTATCATTTCCCAGTGAAATTTATGTGTTAGTAATTCATGTGTTTCACTTTGTAGATGAGCATGCGTCGGAATACTATATTATTGGTATCCTAAACTTGACCTAAATAAAGCATAATACATTATAAATAAAAAATAACGACGGCCTATTGGGAAGAATTCTGTCAAATATAACATGTATACGCCCGGTGCTTCAGGTATAGATGTATCAGACATGCTTGTGCCTATATGTGATTCCGCGAAAAATCTTGTTCATCTAAGAAGCCAAAGATTGTTGCACCAAGTCTCTTAGAAAACAATACTGGTAAAATCGATAAGTCGCCATCTTACCAAAAATCCACAAGGGACCAATGAGTGATGTGGTGTAATATACATCGGTTTTATTGTATCTGAATGAATGTTTTCAAATGAAGTGGGTGCTATTTTGTTTCTATAAACCCTTTTTTCAGGAGATGGTATCAAAAAGCGTATCACCACCACCTTACCAGAAGGTATTTTGAGGTTCACAACTTCATCTTTGCCTAATCAGCTGCAATTATTAAACAGCTCTTTAGGTAAAAAAATTGTGTGCTTCTGCACATAAAATAGAAAGGCTTTCAACTGTGAAGGCGCGATGCATATTCCTGTAAATGTTTACGCATTGCTAGGGAAGCAATATATGGTGCACTCGGTAACGCTTAGTGCAGCGTCCTTTTTGAATTGCTGAAGTG
This sequence comes from Haemaphysalis longicornis, assembly GCF_048455015.1. NCBI lineage: Eukaryota > Metazoa > Arthropoda > Arachnida > Ixodida > Ixodidae > Haemaphysalis > Haemaphysalis longicornis. Next base: position 204,456,449 of record NW_027526385.1, read on the forward strand.
TATTTGTTTACAAGGGCCCCTCTAGCTGATCGAACACACCACAATTTCTGGCGTCAGTGACGTGCTTGTGATTGCTGATTACGGAAGGAAGCCTCAGCAACATTGAAAACCAGTTCGAAAGAACCGAAAATTCTTTCTGAGCCCAAGGAGATGTGGATGGCTTTGATGTTTTGTGGATTTTTCTTTTAAACGGGGTACTGTTTCACGGTGACTCTTCCTGTAACACCGCTGCACAGATAACTGGGCGACATTAGGTTTAGGTTTTGTTTCAGTTCTCTTCTTGCTTTCCGTTCTCTTACAAGGTGCTTCTATGATACTTTGAATTTTTTCAACGCTCCAGGCTACTTCAAATTTAATTACGCACATTGTAACCGCTGTGAACGTAGCTACATTGTTTTGTATATCTGTTTACAGTCAAGGTAATGCGGAGTTCTTGTAAAAGGTATTTGTCGCCGTTACGGAGGAGTGGGTTGTATGTGGTATTCTCCTACAACATGTGCAAAATTCTTCGTGTAGCTGCTAGCCGAAAAACGTTTTTTTGCAGGCCTCCCAGTGGACTTCAAAATGTAAGGATATCCTGTGGAGTTCTAAAAATCTCGCCTGGCACTCCACTTCAGGTTCGAGATGATTTTAAAAAGGTTTTGCTGCATGCCTTCGGAATGCGTAGTCTATGTCTTTTTTGCTTTATTTTTGAATATAGACAATATTTTCATAAAGTTTTGCGCCGTTGTATATTATTTTGTTGGGCATACTGTGCTCCTGCTATCTGCGTATATATACCATGTAGAGAATAAAGATAGGAGAATAAAGATAGGTATAGAAAAGGAGCTAGCAAACTGCGAACCTCTATTTGGAACCAATGATTGTATGTACACAGACCATCCTAGTTCATATGCTAATCGCCAGTCTACGTAAATTTTCTGCAAAACCTTTTTAAAATCCTTACAATCACCTGAAAAGACTTTGTTGTATGTTTTTTTATCAAATAAACCCACCTTTGAGATCCTCCTAAAGTTTTTTACATTCTGTTGGTCCACAAATTTTGCATTTTCTATAATTTAAAGGATACGAATTCCAACTAAAAAAAATTTCTTTGTCGGCATTTCTTATCGCTTGCCTCGCTTACCCTCCCTTAACGGTTACTACAGCTGTGCTATGGCTTCCTTAAACTACCCCGCACGATGCACATTCTGTATTCATGGTGACAGCATTGGCGACTGCACGGACCCCAAACCCCCAAAACAAGGTGTTTATTAACCGGTGAGTTGTTCATAGGTATGGGGCAAAAAACTGCGAACGGCGGCAGTTGTAGCGTTTGTCGAGCGCCGGGCGATAGGCTCCCTGTCTTCTTACCAGGCAGGGTAAACCTTGGTAAACGGCACGAAGAAAGAACCCCCGTCCCCTGCTTTGTTACTATTCCGCTGGCATTTTAGGCATGCCCTTTTACCCAAAACGGTCCCTGAAGTATAGGTTCGAAAAGACTTACACATCAGGCCAGAAATACATAGATACTAATGTCCTGCCGCCATGCCCATGGAAGTTTCCTTCACCGCAAGCTATTCCGAACATATCGGTAACCACAGTTTCAACCGCAACCATCACCGGTCCTCTCATTGTCAAACAACCATATTTGCTCTCTCTGTAAGGAGGCCAGGAATATAAGTAACCCCATAATTTATGCCAACGGGTATTTCCGGCTTTTAAACCTCCAGAGTGTTTGTCACCAACAAAATTTCTAGCTTTTGCCAGGAGCACTTTACCGCCGCAAATCCCTTCCCAGCGGCTGCAAGTGGAAGCCGGCTGTGTCTCAGCCCTTCACCGCTGGGTCAATATGGTCTATTACCATGCCATAACCGCTGAACATCTCGCCTACGAAATGACACATGACCGGATAGAAAGCTGCTACTCTCGGTGTAGCCTTCGTCTATTAGGTCAGCTTCTGTTCTTGCCAGAGCCGCTAGCGCTAGACTCCACCGGCCGCCCTTCTGCAGCCCGTTCTTCGGCCGTCTACGGCCTTGGGGTGCCTTCGCGTCGAGTTGTTTATGCCCTTGATTTTGACACAATCCCCATATCGTGGCATAGTTACAGAAGTTGACCACGAGTCACTATCTGACGTCTAGGTGTGCACCTAATACTGTTTTTGTTACCTTCGTTTAAAAACAGCAGCACAGCGCAGGACCTGATGCTCGCCATTTTTCATCACCTTTGTCCCCTCTGCATTCTACCGTGTTGATTTCACTTTCTTCTCGGCTCGTGTCTCCACTGGTGTACCACCTTCGCATAATATACTTCACGCCTGAAACACACGCGACTGATGGCGCATACCCGCACTGAAACTCAGATGATGTTACAACGTGCCTGATGTTTCTTCCCGACGTTTCACCAGGCGTCGCGGCTGTGGGATGGCGTGCTTCATTCTTTCACTCTAGAGCAAGATATTGTGGTGTCCTGTTACATTTAGAGGACGTTGTGCAAGATGCTTAATATGTCACAACCAGATTTGTTTGTCACCTCGAAGTGGAGGATTTAGTACCACTAACAAGTCTAGAACGCTCTTGTTTTGACTGCTCCTTTTTTGAGTGTTCAATAAATGGTTGTTGGTATTTTTTTTCGTGCGAATTAATGCGGAGTTTGTCACAATTGGAAGCGTAGTAATTTTGGTTATAGCAAATTTTGCGGAAGCGTAGGGCTTGGCTATACGAAATGACCGTTTTGAAGTGTCTCACGTGGCTATTGTGAAAGTTGAAGTATTGGTGATGGTCAGCCTATTTTCGGTACACCGATGTACATTCCCTGCGTACTTCAGTTGTTTTCTTCACGTCAATAATATTTATTGCAGGTGCTGAATACTCTTCTGAGAATGCAATTTCACTGTGCGCATCGGGTAAATCAGTTGTTCATTTATTCGGGGTTTCCTCATCATAAGACCAGTCCAAGGAAATGACATTGCTGTACTGCTCGAAAAATATTGGATTTAGAAGGAGGTTCTAAAGCAACTGTGTTTTAAGGGTGCCCATTGATATGTTGTCACATTTGGAGCATGTTTTTGTCCCTATAGATGTTCCACTTGCACGTAGGGTTGGTTATTGAATTCCAATTTGTTTTTTGTTTTCAAGTATTGAAGTCCATAATTTTCAACCTACGCCTGTCATCAGTTTTGTCGGTTTGTAGTTCTCGTAGGCTGTTCTCACAGATTGAATTCTACAGGCAGGAAGTATGCTTGTATAGGAGGAGGCTTCATCTAATCTTACAAGGAAGCAGTTGCCCGGTATCGTGCGGTTTTTTATTTCACTTACGAAATGAGTAGCATCCTTTATATACAAGGAAAATGTGAGTGAGATTTCTTCTATAATGTTATCGACATAGCTAGAAGTGTTCTCAATCACAGTACTTATTTCACAGACTATAAATCTATCCGGATTTTCTAATTTTGAATCTTGTAAAGGAGATGCAAACGGACTGGAGTGAAGTGTAATTGAATAAGACATAAGATAATTTATGTTTGTCAGTGTTTATGCCGAAGATCAATTGTGGCACTGCGGACTCTTTTATTGTATTCTAATGTCGGATTGGCTGCAAGGGACTCGTAGAAAGACGTGTGAAATTATTTTCATTGCCCTTCACTGTTATAATCCGTTCGGTTCAAAACAGCAATAGCAACTCCCTCATCAGTGGGATTTATATTTATGTCAGAGCGAGTGCTGTAGATATACAGTACCCGTTTTTGAGGTTTTTACCCGAAAGGTGAAAAGCGCAACTCCTACTCACAAAAAGCGCAAATCCATAGTGCGATACCCTAATTTACAAATATCCTAATCAGTTTTTTACGAAACGTTTTGTGGAGTAAGCAGATCGGAGATATTTCTGATACAACGCCGGCAATAAGCAACTATACTTCTATATGGAACACTACACACAATCTTACAATGTAGAAATAATATGGCTTATTGTCGGAGTTCTATCAGCGATATTTTTCGTCTACCGTTTCCGAAAAACATTTGCTAAAACATTGTGAGGAATATTTGTACTCTCGGCTGACTGCTGAGGCGCATAACTCGTAGAATGAGCATCCAATTCACAGGGTCTGCTTTAGTACCTGAGCTTACATATTTTTGCGGCTGTTATGACTATTGGCTCGTCAGATTGGTTACCATTTCAAAGCCCTGCCCACCAATTTTGTTTACCCTCGTTCGCATTTACTGCCATCCTCTAAGCCGGCTACGAAACAATGGTAGTATATTCACTTCTATTTTCATCTCCAATCATTTGTACCGTTTGTGTTCAACTTGGGCTATCCTAACCCTCCACCCCCCAAAGTGCAGGGGGGTACACCGACGACCAACGTGTTTTTGCTGGACTGTTGATCCTCAGCACTTAACAAAAGCATAAAAACTTGGCCTAGCGCCCGGTTCACAGAAGATCGCCATGCAGCGAAGAAACAGCGGAACAGGCGAGGGTTATTCACTCTTGTTTTCTGACTAAGTACGTAAACAGGACGTAAAACGGCTTGTTCCCAGTTTTAGCATATTGCCGGGAACTGTTAGCTGGGCAGATAAAATCAAAACGTTTGCGGGGACAAATTGGTCGCCGTTAGCACAGGACCGGGGTAATTGGATTATAATTGGAGCGGCCATTGCCCTGCAGCGGTCGTCGATAGGCTGGGGGTGATGTTGATGATTACCTTCATAAATTCGTCCCAGTATTTCATCTCTCATACCCTTAGGCATGAAGACCTTTGTTCCTTTCCGGTCAAAGCCTTTAACTTCGATCAACTCCGAGAAGAGTGGTTTCAAGCAGCCTTTTAGTACTCCGTTTCTCAGGCAGCACGCCACAGTTCGTAAATCTCGATGAGCGGGTTAAGCTTCAGTTACAAGAGGAAACATTTTCTTCCTAACCAGTCCTGAAGACACGCTAACTGCATGAACGCCGACGTCATCCGTGAGGTGATACACGTTTCCCGCTTCCACTGGCGCACATCTAGTTAACATAGAAGCCAGGAACAGCTGTTTATCTAGGACAAAGTAAAGAACATAACGGAATCTCACCAAACACCGAAAGAACCGCTGATGTTGTAGCGGCATGTCACCAATGGGATTCGATGCAATTGCTTCCAGAGATCTGTGGTCCGTTTCAGTGACAAATTTGGGGCAGTAAACGAGGTCTCTAATTTGTCTTGTTCATATCAGTGCCCTGTCTCAGTCATTGTGCGTGATGCGAAGGCTACCAGCCACCAATTATCATTTCGGGGCACGAGAGCGACACCGATGCCGTTTTTGAAGCACCTGCGGCGACCTCTGTTTCACTGTTAGGATCAAGAACGACTAGAAATGGCGCAGTGCTTATATGGCACAAACAGATTTCCATTTGTGGGAATGGTTTTCACACCCTTCGAAGACGCTGTCATTCAATGATGCTTCGTTGGAACGTCGTCCTTTGCACCAGATGCGGTAGGTATATACAAAAATGGTTGAACACCCCTAGCAGTTTGTGGACACCGGCTATCGCAACTGGTTGCGGCATTTCGCCTAATGGTGTGCTCACTGCGGGGCTTAGTCACATTCTTTGTTGGCATATCCCGTCACTCAAGAAGTCGCTTGCGGTGACCCCGATTTTGCATTTAGCAGCAAACTGCAAACTGCAAGGCTTTGTGGAAGCTGGCGTGGTGGTCTTCCCTCTAGCTACCCCACACCAATGTATCGTCGATATAGATTTGGACTCGGTAGACCTGGTAGCTCATTTCATTCATGGTTTTTTGTTAAACCTTAGGTGCCAAGGCAATCCCAAAGGGCAGCCTCAGAAAACGGTAGCGCCTCAATGGCGGGCCCTTTGTAATATTGGTAGCATCCCGATCGTGTTGGTACTCCTTAAAAAATAAAATAATTGCTCAAAACGTGCGGATAAACGGATAAAGTGAAGATGGACCCACATTAAGAACACATCCAATAACTACATTCATTGTGCCTCTGTTCGAACGTTGTACCCTTCAAAAGGAACAAACGGCATGGATAAGACTAAACTGGCAATAAACACAAGGTGATGCGGCAGTCAAAAGTAATTTTTTAGTGAGCTCAAGCGAGGGCGTGCTGACACATTTATCATCGCCTTTTGCTATCGCCTCGGATTCCGTAATTTATTGCAGAAGTTGCGTTAGGCCAGGGGACATAATCGCACACTTCTCAAATATACGTTTAAGCCACATCTTAAACAATGTGCAACCAAGGACTCACGAGTACCCGATTTATTGCTATTGCTGTGTTCGCGTAAAACGATATTCAGGCAATGCCCGGTGTGCCCAATGTACTGCCTGTTACAGTTGAGTCCGAGGCTGTACACTGTCGGGCTCACACGGCCGATAAACCTCTTTTGTTGCTTCTTGTTGCGCTTATCATGGGTGACACAATTGCGGTTAATGAGGTTACACAGCTTTGTCAGTTTGTGCATTTAGAATGCTTGATGAAAGTTTTCTGCCACTCAATTGGGCCACACTTTGACCAACAAAGTTTACGCCTGTCTTTGGCAGGGTACAATAAGCCAGTGGTCGTGAGCGTAGCGGAACTAATTTTCAAAAACAGTAGATGCAGCAGTCAACAATCAGAAAAAGCTGCCGCATCAGGCGATGGAAAAAAAAGTTGGTGTAGGTGCCTACCCGAAGCGGGTATTCCACAATCTTAAGAAAAGTGGAAATATAACAATCAGGCGGTTTACGGGACACCCGACAACATTAGGAGCTTACAAAACTCACGAACCGCAATCGCCCCACCCTTGACAACTCTATCTGGCTCTCTGAGGCTCAGTCACACCACAAACAGCAAGCTGCTCTTTGCAATTGAAATGCTTCTTGCAGTTTTTCTTTCTTTGACGGAGGGGCATTATGCTGGAATCTTAGGGGTGTTACGACAATCTTGAGCCTTGTGTCCAGGGCGATTGCATAAAAAGCATTTCAGTGCAGTTTTTTGAGTGAGTCAGCCACATTTTTGTTTATTTACAGACCTCTTCGGAAATGTTCCCAATGTCCGAGAGGTTTTGTGTCTTTAGAAAACAATTTGTTGCCTATTGCACTTTCGCATTTTTTTTTCAATACGATTACGAGCTTAGGATGGGAGCAGCGGATGAACTGGTCGCAGTTAATTTGATCCCGAAGAACCTCGAATGTTTTCGCACATTCGCCATATCTATCCAATGGTCACATAATCCCCTAAGTCTTGCTGCTAGTTGTTTCCCATTTCGGCATCTTCAGCCCTCGCCTTTCTTAACTTATCTTGGTAATCTTGTGCTGTGAACCGAAAACAGTCAAGCAACGCTCATTTTATTTTAAGGTAGCCTAGGGACTCCTCGGCGAACATCCTGCCTGTGATGGTAAGTGCCTCGCCACTCAAGCATATGATTACAGCTAGGACCAATTTGGCTGGTACCACCCTTTTTGAGTGGGATCTTTAGCAGTCACAGCTCCTTCTCCATTTCTGCAGCATCTTTAGCTGTTTCTGCAGCTTCTCTAGCACTTTCCGCGGCTTCCTTCTCTCATTCAGCCATTTCTTCGCTGGCTTCCATAATAACGGCTCTAGGTACGCGTTGCTCAGCACGTTTGTTCTCTTTGCGCGGCCTAAGCTCCTGTCCCGAGAGTCCCATCTGACTCTCTATTGTCATTATTTGTCGATATCTATGCTGTGTCCGCTAAGGTTACATGAGTACTAGTGGCTCATTGACTACTTTCAGCAAGTATTTAGGAATCCTAGAAGGTTTGGCACTTTTTGACATGGATGGGCCAAAGATTTACTCGCAATAAAAATGAACAGATTAACGTGGAACTGTTCCTTCAAGAGGGAAAAATATCCTACTGGATTTAGTCGCAGTCCCGGGGTTTCGAGTTCTCTACGTGGGTGGGGTCGACGGGGACGCCACGGCGCAGCTGACTCGATTACTGGCTCTACGCCACGTCAGATCCAGGTAGATGACATTGGACAGGCATAATCGTAGTAGCGGCAGCGTAGCAGTGGGTGCACACCGTTGGTTCCACCTCCGGATGAACACGGACCCGCGATCTTTCCCCCAGCACGTCACCAACTCCACGCACGGGATCACAGACGGACAGCTCTCAGAAACAGCAGTGGCCGTGCTCCAGGTTTTCCCGAAACGATCAGAGGGCCGCGCTCTCAAGGCCAGAGCGTCGCAGGGTCCAAGGACGTGATCAACGGCGCACAGCTGTTGGGAAAAGCAGTAGTTGCACTCCGTCATTTTTCTAGAACCGATCAGAGGGCCGCACTCCAATCGCAGCGCGTTACAAGCATCCAATCATACCCGGCCTTATTTGAGTTTTGTGCACACTCTGCATGTAGCTGCGCGCTCGGTGTCCTTTTGCTCCTCGTCCACCGGCCCCGCATTACAGGTACTTGCCCCATGCAACAGGAGAAAATTCACGCTTGGTTCTATGTATTAGAAGTGGTGACGTAATAAACGAAATGTGCCATCAAATACGATGTCTCTAGAGCTGAAAATCCAATGGGGATTTTATTCGTGATAACGTTTACAAATATAAATATTCAAAAGGTGTCTATGTGTCCAACAGTGTATCTTTTTCCCGTTTTTGTTCCCTTCTACCAGAGCACCGGCTGTATGATATCAAGGTCTCCACCCTTATGCATAGAGAAAAATACCTAGCTTTGTGTCTGCATTGGCCCCTTCATTAACAAGCTTTCCTGGTTTCTCGGTGCTACCCAGCACGCCAAATGTATGAAAACTAGCCCGAAAAAAGAAACGCCTACCAGAAGGCTATCAAAGAACTTGCATTTGTATCAGGACGTCGGAAAAGGCGGGAGTAGGGGGGAGCAGGATACCCCTGAAGGGCATTGAAATTATTCTAAAATATTCATATTTGGTGACATGCTTCACTCTCCACAAACCAATCTGGCGTGGAACTATTCCAAAGCAGATGTATAGGTTTAATTACCTTCAATTTCAAAAAACCTCTATTCTGAACAAAAATGCTAACATGTGTTCTTGCATTTGGTCTATGCCAAAGATTCATTGAAGCCGATGTTCACTGCCTTTTTTTTACCCTTCAGTGGATTAGACACCAGTCGTTAATAGCTTGTTTTGCAAGAAATGCCTGTGATATCAGAATAGGAAGATCAATGCATAAAGAGTGCCACACATGTTGTCTCTATTAACCACGGTGGTAGCCATATGAACTAATAGATGCACCATGAAGTGAAATCACTGGGTGATAAACCAGCCTATAATACCTGTGTTTCAGCGTCTTCGTTGTGAACAAATATACTTTGGTATGTGCACTTATGCGTATTGACAGTCAGCTAACTGACCTCATAACTACCTGCTCGTATTGCACAGTAGCACGTATTCCACTCACTGTGTTTTAAAATGCCTTAGCCAATGCAGTAACTATGGCTTCGTAACTAAAAATAGGCAAGAAACTGCGAGCAAATGGAAAGCCTGCATAGCAATCCTCACAGTGCGCAAGCCTGCGGCTAGGTAGGAATGCGATATTACACCATCAGTCACTTCTCATTTTGGAGTCTTCTACCTTGTACAATGTTTCTTTCCGCCATCATTTTCAGTATTTTGTAGGTATGCATTCCAATATTGTTATGCTAGACGCCTTTGAGACGGCAGGTTTGAGGGCGATGAAGGCGATCGGTGGGGCCACACCGACCCAGAGTTTTGTGTGTCGGCCGCACCTGGCGCTGCAGTGGCCCGGTGAACTCGTGGGTCCTGGGCTAAAGCATGCGCCATTCTTACAGTGTGGCTCGCGGAAACCGCTTCATACTGTTGGACGTCTCTGCGGGCCACGACACCATGACACAAGAATGGTTGGTAGGGTAACAGGAACCTTGAAAGTAACTAACCTATATGAGTTCAAGCTGTGAGCGCAGCATTCACAATGTCATTGCGCGGGACGAAGTGTCAAAAGAAGGATGCTTGATTATACGCAGCCGGGTCAGCTGACATGGTTCCAGGTTCCAACCAAATGAACAAATATTTAAGAGGTTTGTGAGCAGGACATTCGGTGCATCTCGGCCACTTTTTGAAAGTATTAGTTCGCTGGTAACGAATGGTTGGGTGTGGCAGGCCCAGGCGAGGCCCAAACAAAAATATCGGCGACGTATAACAGGATTGCCTAAGCAGCGCCACAACCAAGACCTGTATGACCGAAAGCTGCGAGCTCAAGATTCATAATTCGGTGGCGCCACCCTGCTTTAGGAAAAAAAAGGAATTACTTTTAAAAGGTTACTGTGCTTTTTGCAACGCAGTTATGACATTTACTTTTTAAGTGAACATGAATGAGCTAAAATGTCAAGTAGAAGTTTACAACCCGACACAGTAATAAAGCTCGCATCTATTCTGATCTGTGATAACCGATGAAAAGCAAACGATGCCGCAATGGGCGAAAAAAGTTGCTCTTTCTCTGGAGTGTTCAAACGGGTTTTTGCATAGAAAGAAGATTTTAGTCAAGGGAACCGAACATGTGTGAATAGGGCCCAAAAGTAGGACTGAAATTTGGTGTTTGGGCGAGAACACTCTGTGAGCGCGCAGAGTGCATGGCGAATGCGAACTTCGAGCGATTCGCCGATTCGTTGCGAGAGCGCGCCGAGTTCGGGTACCTTTTGTAGGGACACATGCCTTTGGTCCTACCATTACCGCTACGAAACCGGCTGCTAAAAAGAAGGTAAGGTTAGCCGCTTCCATTTCGGTATCATACGGTGCACGCGCTGGACATCGCGCAAGCTGGCTCTTAGTCTTTCCTGTTCTGCCTGCACTCGCAGCAAATGCAATTAGACATTATATTTCCGGAAGTAGACATTATATTTAGCAAGCGCGTGACGCAATGAAGTGTCCTAAGCTGAGGAAGAAGGTCTTATTGGCGCTACAAGAATTAAGGTTTTTTTTTAATTTACCCTATGATAACAAGTGCATCTTGTTAGCTGAGAATGCAACCTTCGATATCTGTGGTAGGCAAATCACTGTTTGTTTTCTGCTTAGCTTTGATATTGCCGTTGCCTCGTGCTATATATACCGGCACGCTATTACAAATAAACGTTCTTCTTTTTGTTGCTTCAACGTTGCGTGCTAACCGCTGGACGCCGGAAAATGGTGTCGGAAGTAGGATTTCGTTCGCAAAGGCAGTTAAGACAGGAAGATCGGCATCGCCGTGCACCTTCGAGATTGAAACACTGAAGCCACCGAAGCCATTGTTGCTCCAGGGAAATACAGCGAACTGCAGCCTTTTCAAGCAGAGGTTGGAGCTGTTCCTGCAGGCAACGGAACAGTCAAACGTACCAGGACGGATACAGCAAAGACAGCCACCCTGCTCACTGTTGCCGGATAAGGCGCCCTAGAGGGATTCAACTATTTTGCCTTTTGGAGATCGAAAGCAAAGAAGGTTACGCCACGGTTATGAGCAAGTTCGATGCATACTGTCAGGAGAACCAGAACGAAGTATACGAGAGTTAAGTTTTCCGCTCGAAATGCGAGCGGAGGGGGAGCCGTCTGAGCATTTCTCTCGGACTTAAGGAGGCTTGCACGAAGTTGCAAATTTGGAGCTTTGAGTTACTCAGCGGTCAGCGACCAGATTGTTTTTGGAACAATAAATCCGACATTGTGCATGAAATTTAAAAGGAAAGACGCTCAAGCTACAAAAGGCGGCAATGAGTTATAAGGCAGACGAACTATGTACAGAGCAAAATGTCCTGTGCTGATAGAGTTAAGGAAAAAGCGCCGATCAAGATACACCGGTAAGAAATGTGCAGCATTTCAACAATGTTTCGAATGTGCCGAGGAATGCGCGGCAGAACTTGACAAAGCAATTGCAAGTACTTGGCTGTGCATTAAATTCAGGTGTTCTGGGTGCAATTCTTCACAGGAGCGTCAAAGATGGCCATCTTTGACAGGAGCGTCAAAGATGGTCAAAGATGGCCTCGTCGCCACCGTATCAAAGATACGGTGGCGACGAGGTCAAGCATATCCGGGTCGCTACTCTACAAGTTGTGCCGAATGGACACAACGCTACTTCAACTTTTTTATTGTTAAGCAACCAGAGCAACCTGAGGCTGTCGGCAAATGAAGCTTTATGATTAGTCTTGCGTCAGTAAATGCAGGCAGCACAGACCAGCTGATGACAGAATATCCGGAATTGTTGCAGGGCATCAGCTTCCTTGGACGCCTGTACCAGCTTGTTCTTCGGGAGGATGCAACACTGGTGGTCCAACAGGTACCATGGGTGCCCCAAGTGCTGCTCCAGCCCTTGCGAGAGGAACTGGACCGCATTGAGCCTGGAGGCTTTGTGGTCAATGTCAGCGACCCGAGGGAATTTGGTTAGTCCCTTTGTTCCAGCGAGAAAAAAGATGGCAAACTGCTTGCCCGCTATGAACCCAGGCGCATATTTGTGTGCTTAAAACAACCATTATCACTTGGATAAAACAGAGGACATTGAGGCTGAGCTGTCCGGTGCCAAGTTTTTCTCTCACCTCGATGCGTACTCTGGCTTTAATCAAAATTCGTTAGATGAGGCTACTTCGAAGGTGTGCTAACGATTAAGAAAAACATGCTCGAGTAACTTGTCGACGCACCATATCTGGAAGACTCTAGCCTATTCAGAACAACGATGGCGGCGTTCCGTCCACACCTGTCAGCAAAAAATATTGTTCTTCAACTTAAGGAAGAAGTCATGATACCAGCTACCGCTCAAGCCCCCACGGCCATCCTGGGTGTTGACCTCAAGGATGCTTTTGACAATTTGCAGCCTACATAGATCCTGCAGACCATTAACGCACTTTGATACGCCGGGCGCACATATAGATACACGAGGGAATTTCTTTCCGGCTGACAAGCTTCATAAAATAGGGTGACACCTCCACAAACCATTTCTCCTGGGATGTCGCAGTACGCCTGAGGGAGCAGTGTTCTCTCCCGTGCTGCTTACATTTCCCTCCTTGTGCTGCACGGCCTATTCTCAGAAAACATCAACATCTGGACGTCCAAGGGGTAAATTAGGGCAATGGAGGATTGCTTGCAAGTAGCAGCGCATGTGGTAAGTGAGTATGCTAAGTCGTGCGGCCTCTGCAGCACTCCAAAAACATGGGAGTTGCTATTCGTTTAGCCAAGCCAGAGTCATGTCGCAGGCACACGCACCATCTGCCTCAAGTTGGATGGCCACACCGTGATTCCATCTCCGCATGTAAAGATTCTGGGAAAGACCTTTCAAGCAAACAATACCGACTCACTACTCATTACCGGACTCAAGACAATGACCGACCAGGTGACGCACACGATACGCCTGATCGCATCGAAAACTCTTTGCATGGGAGAGGTGGACCTGATTTGGCTTGTCCAGGCTTTTGTCGTATCGCAATATATATATATATATATATATATATATATATATATATATATATATATATATATATGAGTTACCTTATGCTGTGCTTAGCATCACCGAGGCACAGAAGGTCAACACGGTGTTCCGCAAGGCATATAAACAAGCACTGGGACTTCCGGTCTCCACCTCAACCAAAAGATGACTTCGGCATTCATAACACTGCCCAGGAGCTTATTGAGGCTCTTCTCAGAAACCAAAGAGCGAGGCTAGGGATAACAGAAACAGGGAGGGCGATTTTCTCACGCCTGATACACTCGGCTCCACTCGACCAACCGCCTTTGCTTAAGGGAATACTACCGCATGAAGTCCTTAAAAGCATTACAATACACCCCTTGCCATGCAATATGCACTCCGTGCTCCATGTCGAAAGAAGGGAAGGACGCGACGTGTTATCTGTGTAGGCCCGGTACGGTATCCCCCGTAGCCGTCAAAAACGAGCACATTTGCAGCCTCTCTCTTGCCGGGGACAATATTACACAAGCGGAGGAAGTGGCCATGGCCCTCACCATCCTAGAAACTAATGCAATGGTCATTGTCACCGACTCGCAGCGTGCTTGTCCCAATTTCGCTTGAGGACGCCTGCACACAACAACGCTACGCCTCATCCACCAGCAGCCTTCTAAGAGGCTACTCAAGATTGTATGGGATCCGCACACCATGGTATCCATGGAAAGTAGGCCGCTGACGCTGTCGCTATAGAATTCGCCCAACGAGCACGCGCCGAGAGCAGCGTTGCCGAACTCGAGCACAGGCACAACATGACTTTTTACGCAGAGATCACGCCACCCTACAGGTTGTCGCATGAGACACTCGCTCCCCCTCACAAATCTCTACCCCGAGAGCACGGAAGTCATTTACGTGCTCTCCAGGCAATTATATTCCCCAATCCTATCCGGCTTCACCCTTGGAACCACCAGAACTCCCCGCATTGCCGATTTTAAGAGAACCCGGACCTCTACGCCTTATGGTCGGATGGTGTGACCGATCTTCACTTATTTCCCCCCAAACTGCAACTTTCTACTGCCGAGCTTTGGGAGAGTGCCTTGGTAAGCACCACACTGGACGGCCAGCTTCGGCTGCCTCAAAGGGCTGTCGATGCTACCCGCGGCGCAAGGCATCCTGGAGTGAGGACGCCTTCTTCAAAATTCCGTACAACCCACCTGTTGATTTAAATAAACGTTTATTCTCTCTCTGTGTCGAAGGTCTGCACGATTGGTTTCAACAAGCTAATTCCGCAAAAAGGTGGAAGAGACGGAAGAAGTAAATTTTCATTTATTTATTTATTATAGGTTCCTACAGTGCACATAGGGGCGTTATTGCAGTGACGAATATTTCGAGCATTATCCACTACATAAGTTTGTCAGTGTGAGAAAAGAAACAATGAAACACTTACTTTACCAATACATGAGTAAAATATCTAGAAAAAGTTATAAGGAATGCTCGATATCGTGAGCAAAATTCTTGGGAAGAAACACTTCGTCTGGAAGTTTGTTGCCTTCCGTAACAGTATTAGGCACAAAAAATATTGTTTGAACACAATAATGCGGCATTACTACTTTCTAAGGTTTCGTGCATTGTTTCTGCGTACAGGTGCATAGTGTGGCTGTTTTAAATACGAATCATTATCTATTCCGGTTCGGATATTATAAATGTTGTGTAGAAATATCAACCTTACCAGTTTTCTTCTCTATGCAATGACTTCCACCCAAGGCTGTTTAAAATTTCGGAGCTCCTGACATTAAACTATATTTACTGGTTAGAAATCGAGAAGCTCACTGTTGAACTCTCTGGAATTTTTTCTAACATTGCATTAGAGGGGTCCCATACTATGCATGCTTATTCCAGTACTGATTTCACATTTGTGAAAACATAGCGTTTTTTTAGCGTATAAGGGGCGTTCTTAAGATTCCCCAGAAGATATAAAGAAGATGATATGGTTTGCGGATATTGCGTCGAATAAAGGTGGTCCAATGTAATGTATCTGTGTCGAAGCAGTATATTCTACTCTTTCTGCAATCTGTCTTTGACAATTCTGAAATGGCAATGAACAGTGAACTTTGTTTTTCTTCTTTGTAAATTGCATGTGCTAGTGTTTGAAAATATTTCACTTCGTCCGCCATTTTGTGAACCAAGTGATATTTCTGCCAAGGTCTTTCTTATTATGACGACGTCTACGACATCTTTCATGGGGTTATATAATGTCACGAAGTTAAAGATGACGCAGTTGCCTTGAATGAAAACTCAGTGTATTAGGCGAAGTTATGCTCCCTAACTACTCAAAGAATACAGATTCCGCGAAGCAGCAGTCAAAAAAAACTTGCGCAGGCAAGTGTCGGGAATCCAATACCACGGAGCCTGCACATCGGGCATTTATCTCTCCGCCGAGGTGTTTCTCGAACCGTCGAATTACACCCAGAACACTGGAGATATATGACTATTGTAGGCTGGTGACATTTAGTACGAAACACTCTATCCTTCAAAAGACGTGCGGAATAAAATATAAAGAATAGAACACGCGCTTCACTTTGCCCACGGATAACCCAGATAAAACTTACCGGCACCACAGTTCGGCAAAAAAACATAAACAAACCTAACGCATGTTTTGCGGCGTTACCCCCTCTAAGAGTGCATGGACCTGAATTGAAAATAAAAGACAGAGCAAACCAACAACAAAATAGTCCATCACCTTGCGTAAGTTTTCAAGCGAACCACGTGGACGACTTCGGGTGCGTGCGTCGTCGTGATGTTCAGGAAAGACCATCGTGGATCCCTTCGCACCTATGTAGGCCAACACGTTGTAGAATCGGGTAGGGAAACGAAGTACCATCGCAAAAGCTTCTCAGTGAGTCCACGCCGTGAGATGGGAGTCCATCCGTACTCACGATTCCCTGGATGATACTGGGCGTCTCGGCGTTGGAGGTTGTACCGCCCGGCATCCACCAGCGGCTGGTCTGTTTTTGGAACTTGAGCGAGTAGGCGGGCCTGCTCCGCGCGCTGAAGGTATCCTTGGATGTCGGCGTTCAGATCGGGAGGATCACGTTTGAACCCATTCCCATTTCATCCTTCCCTGTTGTTTCCTCCTGTTTCAACCCGGCGCGAAACGACCTTCTCCTTTCGCCCTTTCCCATTTCGCCTGTTCCCATTTGAACCAGTTCCCAATTGAACCGTCCCGTTTGTTCCGTGTTACTTCAACCCAGTAAAAAACGCCCTTCCCGTTTTGTATTTTAACATTTAGCGCCTATCCGGAATAAGGATCCCAGTTTTCAATCGGTGGATTCGGACCTAGGCGTGCAGTTTTCGAAATTATACTTACGTCCGACTGTACTCTAACCTCATCAAAAAAAAAAAACGTTACGGCTGGCGGAGTCAAAGAATGCAGACGCCCTATCTATTACCCTGCAACTTTTTCGCAAAGGTCCGTTTAAGGACACGTGGCCCCAAATAAAAAAAACTCGTAGGTTGCTGCGTTACGTCCGACTGCGTCCAGAGTTGGTGAATTACGAACAGCGGAAAACAGACCACTACTTCTGCTTCTGCGTCAGAAGAGCGGTCTCGAACGTGTTGCTCGCATGCGTACTCCACGGCAGCGGGTCTAGTTTCAGCCCCTACGGTTGCATACACAAATGGACATGCATCTTATATGCAACACACACACACAAAAAATGACGAGAATTAAGAAAACAGAACCTCTACGCCGTCGCAGTAAGTTTGTAGCGCCCAGACCTCTGCCGAAAATGATGTTGGGTGTCTTAACAAATGCAACTTTTACGAGGAGTAGTACGAGGCTACTGCTTTATTTCTACGCAGGAAAAAGATCTCGCGAAATATAATTACCAAATCTGGCAAACAACAGCAAAAAACGTATTTTATGAACGCGGTAACTATTATGCACCAAGCCAGTTGTACAGAACATTTTATTGTGTGGCGAAGGGTCACTTTATAGACACATATCAGTAAAAGAAAAGCCATTGGTCTAAAGCTGAAATTTTAGCTTGGAGGAAATGGGTCGCACAATCTTTTCATCCAGGTGTTAATAACACCCCAAGCTGTATTCTCTTACGGGTACCTTTTACGGATATTACATAGGCGGGCCGAAAGTACATGGAAAAGCAAAAGAAAACCCTTAAGTAGTTATCCGTACATAATAGAAAGTTTTAGCATATTGTGAGCACAGGCATCATCGTTGGTTCATAACTGTTACTCGAATGGCCAATCGCACCTAGCGACTCATCAGCAGTGTGTCGCGCACGAGCACCACGCCATCTTCTTCATCTATCATCGTCGCGCCTTCTGCTCCATCGCTTTCTCCAACGGCCTCTCGGCGGGGCTGCGTCGTGATTAAATGCACCCTTCCAGTCTCCCTGTTCATGTCATGCAATATTGTTACCGCCATTGCGCCACCATTTAACGTGTTACCGGTAAGCCCACCGTTTGCGGCTTGCGTATCCCGGCCACCGCGGCGCAAGTAGCGACGTGAAATAATTTCAAAAGAAATGACGCTTAATTTCCTTGCTTTAGTTCACAATAATTGTAGTTGTTTTAACAATACTGTAGTCGTCGCCTGTAGAGCTATAAAAAGAAACCGTGTCGTTGGCGCCATCTACCGAGAAGAATTAGAGTCAAGGTGAAAGAGAATTTGCCTCCACGCTAAATAATTAGGCAAGAAACGCGTAAAATATGTTGTAGTTCTTACTCAATAACCTACACTACCTTGCCCAGCGCAATTTTGGATGCGAAAAGCACACTGCGAGCTCAGAAAGTTATTTGATTCGAGGGGGACATTTTGGAGGCGGGTTGAAACGAGAAGGGTGTTTTGGGAACTGGCGCAAACAGAAGCAGAAAAACGGGAAGGGCGTTTTGGGAACGGGCGCACACGGGACAGGCCAAACGGCAAGGGCGTTTCGAAAATGGGTTCAAGAGAGACGGGTTCAAACGGGAATGGGTTGTTTCGGGCTACACCCTTCCGGTCACTCTCTTCTACGTGCGGAACCATGGTGTCGAGCTTCGTAGTCGGCCGTCTGCCATAGACAAGCTAGAAGGTTGTCATCTGTGTAGTTTCATGGATAGCCATGTTGTAAGCAAACGTGCCATAGTCTAAGGACTTTGTGCCATGTTGTATGTTAAACATTGATGTACATAGACGACAAATTTGCGATCGTCTTGTTCAGATATTCTGTTATTCCATTCGTTTGGGGGCGGTGCGCCATTGTTCTTTGGTGATGAGTGTTGCTGTAGCGTAAAATGATTTGCCTAAGCTTCGCTGTAAAGGCATGCTCCGGGGTCCATGATTAATACTGAGAGAGCTCCCTGTCGCAGCACAACATAATTTATGAACAACTTCATGCCTTTTGTGCAGGCCCTCTCGGAAAAGCTGCGGTCGCTGCATAGCGCGTCATGTAACCGTCGCCACGACAATCGACTTGTTCTCGGATCGTAACGTAGGGAATATGCTTAAAAAGAACATTCCAACATGTTGTAAGGGCGTCGGCTGGACGTTGATCGGCTGCAGAAGTCCGGCTGGTCTCGTAGGCTGCGTTTGTCGTCGCTGGCAGCCACGCCAGCTCCGTGCGCAGTGGGTTTCACCTCGATATTTCCAATTCTGCATGATGTGCCGAAATGTCCGGCATCCGGATACTCGTGGCACGCTTTCGAAATTTCGTCGGCGAGGTCTGAGGGGATGACAACAAGATAATACATTCTCGTTATTATTGTTCAAAATGATAGAGTTTTTCAGGCTGAATGCTGGGGGGTTCCACTTTAACACCCTAGGCACGGTGACATTGCGTCCTCGGAAGTAGACGATCATGACGGGCAAGTCGGGGTCTACACGCTGCTTGGCAGGCTAGGTCGCTCTCTGTCACGACTCTCAAGAACCCGCTGTCTTCATCGGAGTCATGTGGTGGTGGATCGACGGGGAAGAGGGACATGCAGTCGGTGTCGGAATGTTTTCTACTGCATTTATCGATGATTGTAACGTGGATCTCTTGAAGACGCAAGCTCCACACTAAAGATTGCCAGAGGGGTCCTCGAAATTGGTGAGTCAACAAAGCGCATGGTCTCTCAGTTCGCAATGGCTGAAGAATTTGCCGGGTCAGGCAGGACTCCCTCGGTGTTGACGACATGGCCCCAAATCTTGATTTCCTTGCACGTCAAGTGGCACTTTTCAGGCTTCTCTTTTAACCCCGACGACCGCATAGCCTCGACTACAGACTTGAACCTTTCAAGATGTTTGTCGAAAGTTGGGGCTAACGCGAAAACGTCATGAATGTATAAGAGACAGGTGCCCCGCTTAACGCCAGCTAGCACGGTGTCCATGGCATTTTAAAAAGTTGCTTGCGCCGTGAACAGCCAGACCGGCAACAAGCTTCAGCTCGTAATGCCGTCCGGTGTTATTATTGCAGTCTTGTCTCCGTCTTTCTCGTGCACTGATATTAGCCAGTAGCGTTTCGTTAGAACCATCGATAAAAAGTATTTCCCTTGGAAGCAGATGTCCAGGGCATCGTAGCTTTGTGGCAGAGGGTACACGTCCTTTTTGGTGATGTTGTTCAGTCGCCTTTTGCCAAAGCCAGACATAATTGTTGCTCCGTGTTTTTCCTTCTCAAGTACGGCCGGCACAGCCCAGCAGCTTTTAGATATCTGTATACCGTCGTTTCTGAGCATGTCTTCCGTATGTGTCGGGATGGCTTCCCGCTGGTTAGAAAAAACACGGTACGGTGACTATCGGGTAGGTCGGGCTCCTTATTCCGGTGTTATTCGGTGTTTCAATAGATGTGTCTCACATATTTTTTGAGTTCGGTGGAAAACACACGATGTGCGACCCCGCAAAGCCTATAATGAGTCCTTTTTTTCTTGCCGTAGCGCTGGATTCACTTCGAAGGGATGCGGAAGCTTGAAGGTATCCTGTTGTAGGAATTCAAAGTCAGCGACCGCGACCACGTCACTTGCATCTTGCGTTTCTTCGAGGAACGCTATTGCAGAGCGCCCTTGTTTAAATACTGGTACACTTAGAAGAAATTAATGACCAAAACGTTGGATTGCCAGTTTTAAGCTCTAAAAGACCTCATACGACAGAGACACGGTGGTCGAGAAGCAACCTTTGGCTAGTCTGTACGATAGTGTTGACATCAGTAGCCTCATTTTCACAGTAGACAGTGATTATCAAGCTTGCAGTGGCGTGGCAGGGTGGCAAGATCATTTGGTATCCTTACAGCAGCGCGGTGGTGAGGGTTCGTTGAGAGCCCCATGGAGTGATCGGCGAAAAAAAGTTCTCGACTTGATCTGTAGATGAATTATTCCACCGTTGTCTGTCAAAAAGATGATTCAAAAAAGTGCTTCCGGGAGCAGTTAGGAAAAATGGCGAACGCGGCAGGGTACGTGGTACCGTCTATGCTTACGTGTGATGGTCACGTACTGGTCGTTACGAGATGGCCTCCTGCTGTGCGTAAGTGGGCACCATCAGGATCCGCTCATTCCTGAGTAGTCAACTCCTGTTGTTCTGAGGGTGACTACTATTCAACGTCCCGGTGGGTATGCGTCTCTTTATAACCATCTTCGTGTAGACCGTGTCATTAAATCTGTCATCCCTGCTAATGGCAGAGATGGCCCAGGTCTGCCTTTCGTCGTTTTTCTCTAACATTTCGGGGCCGAAACCTTGGAAGGCGCAGGACTGATTTATAAACAACACTTTACTCGCTCTACCAGAGCTACAGCAGCAGCGAAAACATTAGAATTGGCCGGCAAATTCGTCACTACAACTTCTATATGCATAGGGGACTGGCACCGTTTTATCAAGCTTGGAGCACAGTTCTGTCATCGAACGCTTCAGCTTGGGGCTGCTGGGCGGTCGTGAAAGCGGAGTAGAGGCGGATTCACCGCTGGAGGCGAAATAGGTTACAGCATTCCACGCCAGCTTTCGAAGAAACGAACATATGCAGGGAAAATTATAATACCACGATTACGGACTAATTGTTCAACCACACAATAATTTTCTTGTGTGGGAGTGGGGAATAGGGCAAGCCGTTTCGACCTGATGAATTACAGCGTCCTCTTTAGCAACAGAGCCATAGCCACGAGTTTGCGCGCACCGACAAAGGAAACATTCGCGTTGCCAGCTGCTGAGCCGCCACAGAAGAAAGCGTGGCCTACACAGAGAGGGTGAGGACAAGCTGTGAGATAAGCTTATACCATTATTATAATTAAAATTAATAATTAATTAAAATTAATATACCACGATTACAGACTAATTGTTCAACCCCACAATAATTTTCTTTTTGTGGGAGTGGGGAATAGGGCAAGCCATTTCGACCTGATGAATTACAGCGTCCTCTTGAGCAACAGAGCCATAGCCACAAGTTTGCCCGCACCGACAAAGGAAACATTCACGCTGCCAGCTGCTGAGCCGCCACAGAAGAAAGCGTCGCCTACACAGAGAGGGTAAGGACAAGCTGTGAGATAAGCTTATACCATTATTATAATTAAAATAATTAATTAATTAAAATTAATATACCACGATTACAGACTAATTGTTCAACCCCACAATAATTTTCTTTTTGTGGGAGTGGGGAATAATGCAAGCCATTTCGACCTGATGAATTACAGCGTCCTCTTGAGCAACAGAGCCATAGCCACAAGTTTGCGCGCACCGACAAAGGAAACATTCGCGTTGCCAGCTGCTGAGCCGCCACAGAAGAAAGCGTGGCCTTACACAGAGAGGGTGAGGACAAGCTGTGAGATAAGCTTATACCATTATTATAATTAAAATTAATAATTAATTAAAATTAATATACCACGATTACGGACTAATTGTTCAACCCCACAATAATTTTCTTTTCGTGGGAGTGGGGAATAGGGCAAGCCATTTCGACCTGATGAATTACAGCGTCCTCTTGAGCAACAGAGCCATAGCCACAAGTTTGCGCGCACCGACAAAGGAAACATTCACGCTGCCAGCTGCTGAGCCGCCACAGAAGAAAGCGTGGCCTACACAGAGAGGGTGAGGACAAGCTGTGAGATAAGCTTATTACAATATTATAATTAAAATTAATAATTAATTAAAATTAATATACCACGATTACAGACTAATTGTTCAACCCCACTATAATTTTCTTTTTGTGGGAGTGGGGAATAGGGCAAGCCATTTCGACCTGATGAATTACAGCGTCCTCTTGAGCAACAGAGCCATAGCCACAAGTTTGCGCGCACCGACAAAGGAAACATTCACGCTGCCAGCTGCTGAGCCGCCACAGAAGAAAGCGTCGCCTACACAGAGAGGGTGAGGACAAGCTGTGAGATAAGCTTATACCATTATTATAATTAAAATTATTAATTAATTAAAATTAATATACCACGATTACAGACTAATTGTTCAACCCCACAATAATTTTCTTTTTGTGGGAGTGGGGAATAGGGCAAGCCATTTCGACCTGATGAATTACAGCGTCCTCTTGAGCAACAGAGCCATAGCCACAAGTTTGCGCGCACCGACAAAGGAAACATTCACGCGGCCAGCTGCTGAGCCGCCACAGAAGAAAGCGTCGCCTACACAGAGAGGGTGAGGACAAGCTGTGAGATAAGCTTATACCATTATTAAAATTAAAATTAATAATTAATTAAAATTAATATACCACGATTACAGACTAATTGTTCAACCCCACAATAATTTTCTTTTTGTGGGAGTGGGGAATAGGGCAAGCCATTTCGACCTGATGAATTACAGCGTCCTCTTGAGCAACAGAGCCATAGCCACAAGTTTGCGCGCACCGACAAATTAAACATTCGCGTTGCCAGCTGCTGAGCCGCCACAGAAGAAAGCGTGGCCTTACACAGAGAGGGTGAGGACAAGCTGTGAGATAAGCTTATACCATTATTATAATTAAAATTAATAATTAATTAAAATTAATATACCACGATTACGGACTAATTGTTCAACCCCACAATAATTTTCTTTTCGTGGGAGTGGGGAATAGGGCAAGCCATTTCGACCTGATGAATTACAGCGTCCTCTTGAGCAACAGAGCCATAGCCACAAGTTTGCGCGCACCGACAAAGGAAACATTCGCGTTGCCAGCTGCTGAGCCGCCACAGAAGAAAGCGTGGCCTTACACAGAGAGGGTGAGGACAAGCTGTGAGATAAGCTTATACCATTATTATAATTAAAATTAATAATTAATTAAAATTAATATACCACGATTACAGACTAATTGTTCAACCCCACAATAATTTTCTTTTTGTGGGAGTGGGGAATAGGGCAAGCCATTTCGACCTGATGAATTACAGCGTCCTCTTGAGCAACAGAGCCACAGCCACAAGTTTGCGCGCACCGACAAAGGAAACATTCGCGTTGCCAGCTGCTGAGCCGCCACAGAAGAAAGCGTGGCCTTACACAGAGAGGGTGAGGACAAGCTGTGAGATAAGCTTATACCATTATTATAATTAAAATTAATAATTAATTAAAATTAATATGCCACGATTACAGACTAATTGTTCAACCCCACAATAATTTTCTTTTTGTGGGAGTGGGGAATAGGGCAAGCCATTTCGACCTGATGAATTACAGCGTCCTCTTGAGCAACAGAGCCATAGCCACAAGTTTGCGCGCACCGACAAAGGAAACATTCGCGTTGCCAGCTGCTGAGCCGCCACAGAAGAAAGCGTGGCCTTACACAGAGAGGGTGAGGACAAGCTGTGAGATAAGCTTATACCATTATTATAATTAAAATTAATAATTAATTAAAATTAATATACCACGATTACGGACTAATTGTTCAACCCCACAATAATTTTCTTTTCGTGGGAGTGGGGAATAGGGCAAGCCATTTCGACCTGATGAATTACAGCGTCCTCTTGAGCAACAGAGCCATAGCCACAAGTTTGCGCGCACCGACAAAGGAAACATTCGCGTTGCCAGCTGCTGAGCCGCCACAGAAGAAAGCGTGGCCTTACACAGAGAGGGTGAGGACAAGCTGTGAGATAAGGTTATACCATTATTATAATTAAAATTAATAATTAATTAAAATTAATATACCACGATTACGGACTAATTGTTCAACCCCACAATAATTTTCTTTTCGTGGGAGTGGGGAATAGGGCAAGCCATTTCGACCTGATGAATTACAGCGTCCTCTTGAGCAACAGAGCCATAGCCACAAGTTTGCGCGCACCGACAAAGGAAACATTCGCGTTGCCAGCTGCTGAGCCGCCACAGAAGAAAGCGTGGCCTTACACAGAGAGGGTGAGGACAAGCTGTGAGATACGCTTATACCATTATTATAATTAAAATTAATAATTAATTAAAATTAATATACCACGATTACGGACTAATTGTTCAACCCCACAATAATTTTCTTTTTGTGGGAGTGGGGAATAGGGCAAGCCATTTCGACCTGATGAATTACAGCGTCCTCTTGAGCAACAGAGCCATAGCCACAAGTTTGCGCGCACCGACAAAGGAAACATTCGCGTTGCCAGCTGCTGAGCCGCCACAGAAGAAAGCGTGGCCTACACAGAGAGGGTGAGGACAAGCTGTGAGATAAGCTTATACCATTATTATAATTAAAATTAATAATTAATTAAAATTAATATACCACGATTACAGACTAATTGTTCAACCCCACAATAATTTTCTTTTTGTGGGAGTGGGGAATAGGGCAAGCCATTTCGACCTGATGAATTACAGCGTCCTCTTGAGCAACAGAGCCATAGCCACAAGTTTGCGCGCACCGACAAAGGAAACATTCGCGTTGCCAGCTGCTGAGCCGCCACAGAAGAAAGCGTGGCCTTACACAGAGAGGGTGAGGACAAGCTGTGAGATAAGCTTATATCATTATTATAATTAAAATTAATAATTAATTAAAATTAATATACCACGATTACGGACTAATTGTTCAACCCCACAATAATTTTCTTTTCGTGGGAGTGGGGAATAGGGCAAGCCATTTCGACCTGATGAATTACAGCGTCCTCTTGAGCAACAGAGCCATAGCCACAAGTTTGCGCGCACCGACAAAGGAAACATTCGCGTTGCCAGCTGCTGAGCCGCCACAGAAGAAAGCGTGGCCTTACACAGAGAGGGTGAGGACAAGCTGTGAGATAAGCTTATACCATTATTATAATTAAAATTAATAATTAATTAAAATTAATATACCACGATTACAGACTAATTGTTCAACCCCACAATAATTTTCTTTTTGTGGGAGTGGGGAATAGGGCAAGCCATTTCGACCTGATGAATTACAGCGTCCTCTTGAGCAACAGAGCCATAGCCACAAGTTTGCGCGCACCGACAAAGGAAACATTCGCGTTGCCAGCTGCTGAGCCGCCACAGAAGAAAGCCTGGCCTTACACAGAGAGGGTGAGGACAAGCTGTGAGATAAGCTTATACCGTTATTATAATTAAAATTAATAATTAATTAAAATAATATACCACGATTACGGACTAATTGTTCAACCCCACAATAATTTTCTTTTCGTGGGAGTGGGGAATAGGGCAAGCCATTTCGACCTGATGAATTACAGCGTCCTCTTGAGCAACAGAGCCATAGCCACAAGTTTGCGCGCACCGACAAAGGAAACATTCACGCTGCCAGCTGCTGAGCCGCCACAGAAGAAAGCGTGGCCTACACAGAGAGGGTGAGGACAAGCTGTGAGATAAGCTGATACCAATATTATAATTAAAATTAATAATTAATTAAAATTAATATACCACGATTACAGACTTATTGTTCAACCCCACAATAATTTTCTTTTTGTGGGAGTGGGGAATAGGGCAAGCCATTTCGACCTGATGAATTACAGCGTCCTCTTGAGCAACAGAGCCATAGCCACAAGTTTGCGCGCACCGACAAAGGAAACATTCACGCTGCCAGCTGCTGAGCCGCCACAGAAGAAAGCGTCGCCTACACAGAGAGGGTGAGGACAAGCTGTGAGATAAGCTTATACCATTATTATAATTAAAATTATTAATTAATTAAAATTAATATACCACGATTACAGACTAATTGTTCAACCCCACAATAATTTTCTTTTTGTGGGAGTGGGGAATAGGGCAAGCCATTTCGACCTGATGAATTACAGCGTCCTCTTGAGCAACAGAGCCATAGCCACAAGTTTGCGCGCACCGACAAAGGAAACATTCGCGTTGCCAGCTGCTGAGCCGCCACAGAAGAAAGCGTGGCCTTACACAGAGAGGGTGAGGACAAGCTGTGAGATAAGCTTATACCATTATTATAATTAAAATTAATAATTAATTAAAATTAATATACCACGATTACGGACTAATTGTTCAACCCCACAATAATTTTCTTTTCGTGGGAGTGGGGAATAGGGCAAGCCATTTCGACCTGATGAATTACAGCGTCCTCTTGAGCAACAGAGCCATAGCCACAAGTTTGCGCGCACCGACAAAGGAAACATTCGCGTTGCCAGCTGCTGAGCCGACACAGAAGAAAGCGTGGCCTTACACAGAGAGGGTGAGGGCAAGCTGTGAGATAAGCTAAACGTAGAGCAGCCACTCACATACCTTGCCCCCGTTTGGCTCCGGTCGGCAAATGAGCAGGCAGACGCGTGGTGCGGCTTTGCAAACTTGCAGTTTCGTAATGCGCCAAAAAAGAAAAGCTCTGCGTACTTGAATAAGGCGTGTTCCCACGAGATTCCCGCCTGCCGCTCAAGATTTCGGATGGACTGCGCTACTCACTGCTCGAGAAACTTCACGAGGCGAACGCACTGAAGCAGCAGTAGGAGAAACTGCATTGCAGAAACGTGTTCGAGACACAGCGCCAGCTGGTGTATCTGTTGAATAGCTAGAAGGTTCGGAGTGAGGGACAGCGTTTAAGGCATGTTACCAACGTTGTGGGCGCGGGACGATGTTGAATGTTCCGATGAATATGCGCCTCTTTATCCCCATCATCATGTACACCGTGTCATTAAATCTTTCATCGTCGCTAAGGGCAGCCATGGCCCAGGTCTGCCTTGCGTCGTTCTTTGATAACAACTACATCAAAGCCATCCACAGACCACTGCACGTGGGATGCCACCTTCCTTGAGTTCACGGGGCGTGGGGAGTCGTATCTCGACTTCTCCGTGTTGACCGTCGCGAAGAATGCGTCGTCTTTGTGGTCGTCTTCTCACCCCAGGCCCGGTCATGTAGGGTACGCGTCGAACAGTTTGGCTGTCATGGTGTTCGGGAGTCTCGTTAGGTTTAGATCGGGTCAATGGGCAGATGTCATGTGAAACATGGTGTTCGCCCTGTCCATGCGTCCTTGGAGAGTTTTGGTTTTTCGGCCGTTTTGCAACGTCATCTCCTTAAGTTCCTGCTTTAGGTTTCCCCCGAGTGGGTTGGGGGACCTGCGACGTGCGAAGTCAGCATTGCTGTGGCAGTTCGGTGAGTGGTTTGGGTAGGGCTACGGCGAACAGTTGAAACAGTTTGGGCCAGGGCTGGTTTGAGACAGACACTTGTTGATCTGATGTTTTGATTGACCAGAAAGAGGGCGGGTATCGTCAACGGAGAAACTACGCAGTCCGAGTCCCTTGTAGGGGCAGTTCCGATAGATGTGGTCACATATCCGCTGTGCTAGCAAAGTGAAATATTGATTGATTTAAGGGGGGGGGTTTAACTCGCCGACGCAACGCAGGCGTTGAGGCGCGGTATAGTGGAGGGCTGCGGGTTAATTTTGACCACCTGGGGATCTTTATTGTGCGCCGAAATCTCGTACGCAAGGGCGTTTTTGCTTTTCGCCTCCATCATAAAAGCGGCCGCCGCGGCCGGAATCGAACCCGCGACCTCGTGCTCAGTAGCGCAACGCCTTAGCCACTGAGCCACCGCGGCGGGTCAAAGCGGAATATTATCGGGTACTTTACCGCCGAGTACTATTTATTTGAACTGTGTGGTTTTCTGTCCCTTCTAGCCGGTTTATTTCTGGTTGATATGTTTTAGAGTGATCGTTGTGTCCATGGGTCTGCATGTGGTGAAAAAAGGGTCATTGATGCATCAACTAATTTCGCATAGTTCTGGAAATCACTGTAAGGACATTATTATAGTGGACTGTTTTGCGTGTATTTTTTTGTGTGTTCTCATTTTATAACGCTTTTCAACTTTTTTCGCATCTTCACTGTCATACTGCTAGATTTAAAAAATTAGCTCTGATGTATAGGATAATTTTAGTGTGTGTGTAGACAGTAGCGCCTCTGGATGTGGAGTGTGATTTTTTTTTGTCATCATCGAATCGGCTTTTTTCTAAAAGTATTTTTGGCCTAGTGCCCAGTTTATTTATTTTGAATTTGTTTAAACCTGCGATAGCTTTGTTGGTGCGGGTTTTGTCCTGGAATGTTTTTTTAGGTTTTTCTTTTAGTGTGTACATTAGAGGACAGGAAATAAATGGGATGAGTGGAAGTTCACGATAGGGCGGTTTTCATCAGCGTCTTGTTTCCGACTACAGGTTTCATAGCCGGCAAGAGGGGACGGCGGTACAGCGGGGCCT
Source organism: Haemaphysalis longicornis (assembly GCF_048455015.1). Taxonomy (NCBI): domain Eukaryota; kingdom Metazoa; phylum Arthropoda; class Arachnida; order Ixodida; family Ixodidae; genus Haemaphysalis; species Haemaphysalis longicornis. Next base: position 204,485,312 of record NW_027526385.1, read on the forward strand.
TTGACGACGGGTTCAAGCAGGGTGGCGTCGACGAACGCCTATGGAGTATGTCATTCCTTGTGGCAGTTGAACCACTTCCCGGATGACGTCTTTCAGGTGAAGCCATTTGAGATTGCGGCGTCATCGGAAAATTCTTCTGAAGTTCCTTCCTGACTTTTGTGCGGAGTGTCTAGCTTAGTGTTTCGGAGCTAATAGCCTCGGCACGGATTTCTCCGTAGCTAGAGCATTGATGGGCCGGTCGTACAGCCGCGTACAATTTTCTAGCGACTTATCCAATGCAGCAGCCTCAGAAGCAAATTCGGCCACCGTTTTAGTAGGGTCGCAGGCAAAGCAGCCAAAGAATTTTTGCTTCCCTCCTCGCAAAAGAAACGTAAGCTTCTTTTCTTCCATTATTTTGGAGTCTGCGCAGAAAAATAGTTGCTTGATCTCAACAATGAAGATCACTACCCCTTCGTCGGGGCGTTGCGCGGGCGTTTCCAACGAAAGTGCTGTTCGTTGTTTCCGCACAACAGTACGCGAATGTGTTAACGAACTCGCTCTTAAAAAGTGTCCAGTCAGTAAAGGAGTTTTCGTGGTTCTCGAACCACGTTCTTAACGCATCTTCTAAACAGAAGAAAACATGGCCGGAAGTTTCTTTGTCATCCCGCCTATAAAGATGCGGACGTGCTGCAATTTGTCAAACCAGTACTCAGGGTCAACTCTGGATGACCCGCAGAACGATGGCGGTTCCCACGGTTGTTACAGGAAGATGGGTCAAGTGGCTTGTTGTACCTTGTTGTCGTTTGTAGCGGTCTTTTTTTTTTGTTTCTTCTGGTCGGAGGCCAAACTCGGCATGTAAACATTGAAGTTGGCCGCTGGCTCGGCTGGAGCTGCCCTGCCACCAGCCAGAAGGCGAAGGGAGCATAAATGGTGCGTATTTCTCACCTTTACCAGATGTCAGGAAGCCAAAAATGATGCAGTTGCCTTGAAGAAAGACATCTTTAATAGAGCAAACGTGTACTCCCCTAACAACTGAAACAATACAGAGTCAGCGAAGCAGAAGTCAACAATGTTACGTGTGCAGGCGAGTGTCGACGAATGGAATACGGCGGCTTCTGCTCTGCGGCTTTTATCACTCAGCGCAAATGTTTCTCGAACCGTCAAATTAAATTAGAACACATTAGATCAAACAAGAATATTCTAGGCTGAGGACGTTAGTTCTAAACATCTCCCTACCAAAGGAAATAACCCGTGCGGCATAAAAAATAAAGAATGAAACACCCGTTTCACTTGGCCACTGACAAAAGATAAACGCAGAGAAGAAGGTCGGCAAAAATAAAACATAAGCAAACCAAATGCATTCTTCGCGGCAATATGATGCAATCATCAGCATGTAACCGTACAGTTCTTTCAAGTGCGACGGGAACATCATTTATGAAAATAAGAAAACAAATATTGTTGCTAGGACGGCACCCTATAGAAATCTACGTGAAAAAGTAATAGGTGATGATGAAACACCATTAAAATCACCTGCTGCTGGCGATCACTCAAGTAGTCTTGCACCCAGCTTAGGAGATATTTTCGAAAGTCTCTATAAGATATCTTGCAAAGTAGAATATTCGTCAGATCAAGATTAAACTCTTTTTGCCAATCATAGAAAATAGCATCTAACTGCCCCCTTTGTTAAAGCCTAAAGCAATATCGTTATTAAACTGCGTAAGTTGTGTTACACAGGATACGCCTGACTGGAACACATGTTGCCAGGTCGTGAAAAAGGTATTGTCTCGAAGGTGGTTGAATACACAAGATTACATAGTAAGTTCTCAATTTTTACGACAGACGCCGGCGAGTAAAACTGCACAGTAGTTGCAAAGCTCGTCTTTCTGACCTGTTTTATGTAGGGTAGTGACGTTCGCTATCTTCCAGTCTCTACGCAAAGTCGATATGAGATTCGCACGTTTGAGAACGAGATTTGTTATACCGTGAGGTCCAAGCGAATAATGTGGATTTAGATTAGGGAGTAATGAATTTACCCTTGACTCAGTTACCCCAATATTGTTCATACTTTCAATATCATTCATATCTAAATATATATCTCATTCTCATTGATATCTCATTATCATTGATGTCCTTCAGTGAAGACCGACACGCGTGGTGCTAACTTTCAAGTACATCAATTTACTTTATAAACTTCACAAGGAACGAAGGCGCGTGCGTAAACGTCAAGAGAGTTTAAACTCCTGAAGATGCGGCACCCAAGAACGCCAATTCCGTTTCAGTGAGCACAAGCGACGGCGTGCTGAACCATCAGCCTCCGAGTTTTGGTATCGCCTGAGCTTCCGTAGTTTCTCGCAAAAGTTGCATCTGGAAGCGGGATATAATCGTACACTTCAAAACATTTTTCTACAGCCGCGACTTAAACGATGTGCAGCCTCGATTCCACAAGTACCAGATTTATTGTTGTTGCTGCATTTGCGTAACTGGACATCGAGTCAATGCCCGATCTACCCAATGTAAGGCCGGGTGCTCTTTTTCGGGAGGCTGCACACCACCCCGCGTGCGCAGCCAACAATCCTCTTCTTGTTCCTCTTGTTGCATTTGTCAGGGGTGGGGCGATTGGGGTTCGTGAGTTTACTAAACTCCGGGTGTCACAAACACCACTTTATTGTTATCCTTCTTCACTCTTTTGAGGTTGTGGGGTAACCGCGGCATGTAAAAACGTACCTCAACTTTGTTTCGATTGCCTGATGCGATAGCTTCTTCTGTTTGTTGAGTGCTGCGTCTCCTATTTTTCAAAATTCGTTCCGCGGCAGTAACGATTACTGCCTTAGGGCACCCTGCCAAAGACAGGCGTTCACTTTGTTGCTCAAAGGTTGCCCCTACTGAGTGGCAGCAAAACTTCCTAAAGTATTCCTAAAGCACAAACGGACAAAGCTCGGTAATCTCATGAACCGCGATCGCGTCACTCGCGATGAGTGCAACAAGAGGAACCGAAAGCAGTTTGTCGGCCGTGCGAGCCCGATAGTGTAAAGCATTCCGCTCAGCTGTAAAAGGCAGTGCATTGGCAAGACCGGCCATTGCCTGAATGTCTTTTACGTGAACATAGCAATACAATAAATCTGCTACTGGTCAGTCCTTGGCTGCACATTGTTTAAGATGTGGCTGTAAACATAAAGGCGAGAAGTGTGCGATTTTATCCTGTGGACGGACGTAACTTCGGGGATAAACTACGGAAGCGGACGCGATAGCAAATATCAATGATAAATCTGTCAGCACGCCGTCGCTTGCACTCACCGAAAAAGGAAAGTATTTTGGCGGCCGCAGCGCCTTGTGTTTACTCTGGCATGCCGTTTGTTCTTTCGGAAGTTCGCCAAGTTCGAAAAGTGGCACAATAAATGTAGTGGTTGGAAATTCGCGCCTTGTGGGTCCATCTTCACCTCATCCGTTTCTCCCAATTTTTCAGCAAATAATTTATTCACTTAAGGAGTAGCAACATGCTCGGGATGCTACCATTATTTATTTTGGTACGCCGTTTAGGCGCTACCGTTTGCTAAGACTACCCGCTGGGATCGCCTTGGCACCTTAGGTTTTTCGAAAAACCATCAATAAAATATCCTTCCAGGTCCCAGGAGTCCGAGTCTATATCGACAATACATTGATGTGGGGTACCACAAACGAAGAGCACGACTCCCGCCTCCATAAAGCCTTGCAGTTAGCCAGAGCGCCACCCTACCGCCTAATGCCACTAAGTTCAAATTCGCAGTCACCGAAATCGACTTCTTGGGTGACGTGATAAGGAAACACAGGATCAGACGAATCCCCGCAATAAGAACACCATTAGGTGACATTCTGGAACCTGTTGAAAAAGCCAGCCATTCCCGCGAATTAAAATCTGTTTGACCCTCACTAGGCACTGCCCCATTGCTAGTCATTTATGATCCTATCAGTGAAACATGGGTCGTCGCAGATGCTCGAAAAAGGGCATCAGTGCGGCTCCACAGCAACCTAATGATAATTGGTGGCTCGAAGCCTGCGCATAATGCACAATAAATGGGACCGAGCACGAAATCGAACAAGACGAAATACAGACATTTGCGAACACCTTTTGGTGTGAGAAGGTTTTTCACTTCTTTTATGGTATCAAATTTGTCACTGAAATGGACCACAGACCTCCGAAAGCAATTCCATCGAAGATCATTGGTGACATGCGGCCACCATTTCAATGGTTTTTTCTGTGTTTAATCAGATTAGATTATGTTGTTCACTTTGTCCTAGGTAAAGAGCTGTGCGTGACTGATATGTTACCTAGATATTTGCCAGTTGAAGCGGGAATCATCGATGACTTCACGGATGACGTCGGCGTTCATGCAGTTAGCGTGTTTACAGAACTGGTAAGGGAGAAAATGTTTGCTCGTCTAACTGAAATAAGAGCCACTCATCCACATTTACGAACTGTAGTGTGCTGCCTGAGAAACGGAGAATTAAAAGACTGCTTAAAACCAGTCATCTTGGAGTTTATCGAAGTTTAAGGAATTTCCTGAAAGGTACAAAGGTCGTCATGCTTAATGCTATGAGCGATAAAATACTGCGCCGCATTGATGGAGATAAATCATCTTTATCGGCAGCCCATCTACGCCCACTACAGACAAAAGGCCTCTCCCATAAATCTGTTATTACCCCGGTCCTGCTCTATCTGAGACCAATTTATTCCCGCAAACTTCTTGATCTCATCTGCGCATCTAATGTCCGGCCGCCCCTTCCCCGCTTGCCTTCTCTAGGTATACACTCTGTTACCGCTAATGAGGAACGGTTGTCAATGATTCGAATTACATGGCCTGCCCACGTCTATTTATTCTTAATTTCTACTAATATGTCCTTAACACGCGTTTGTTTACTGACCCATTTTACTCTCTTCTTGTACATTAATGTTACGCCTATCATCTTCCGTTCCAATGCGGGCTGAGTCGTCCTCATATAAGTAGAATCCTCTTAGTGAGTCTCCAAGTTGCTGCCCCGTAGGTGAGTACGGGCAAGATTCAGCCGTCATATTGTTTGTTCTTCAAGGACAATGATAGGCTACCATTCATTACTTGAGAATGCCAGTCGAATGCACTACACCCTTTTCTTATCCTTGGAATTATCTCTGCCTCGTGGGTGAGATTCCTACTCACAACTGTGCCTTCACGGCGTTGCCACCTATCTCAAACCGCTGGGCTGTCCCGAGGGCATTGGTTATTGCTTTAGTTTTATGCATAGTATATTTTAGGGACACGGTTCTTTCTTGCTTGTCCTGTCCGGTAGGCATGCCTTGCAATTCCTCCCCCGAGTTACTTACCAAGGCAACGTCCTAAGCAAAACCCAGGATACTGAGGTATCCTTCACCCAATCCAATGTTCTGTATACTTTTTTGTAAACATGCTGTGAATAAAAACGGAGTGATCGTGTCTCCTTGTTTGGCACCCTTCCAAAAATGTATTTTACTGCTCTCCTTAACGATGATGATGGTAACTGTGGAACCACTGCAAGTATCTTCTAGCATTCTTACATACTGCTCGTCTACACTCTGGTGCCGTAATCCCTGAATGACTGCTGAGGATTCGCTCGAGTCAAATGCTTTCTCATTCATTATGAAGCTATATATAGGGGTTACGTAATATCCGCGCACTTCTCGATCACCTGCTTGATCATGGAATTGTGGTCCTTTGTTGAATATCCTTTACGAATCCCTGCTTGTTCTTTAGGTTGACTGAAATCTAAGGTGGTAGAATTTCTTTCAGCGAATACCTTGGTAAGTACCTTGTAGACGACTGACAGAATGTTGATTGGCCTGTAATTTTTCAAGTTCCTAATGTCACCTTTTTATGGATTAGTATGATGTTGGCGTTCTTCTAAGATTCTGGTACACTCGCGGTCACTAGCCTTGCGTCTATAGGTTTGCCAGTTTTACTGTCTCTGTAAGCATGTCAAAGGATTCCACAAACATGAAAGAAGAGCTACGAAGCGAAATCGCGAAAATGAAAGTTGAACTTCGTCAGAAAATAAAACGCTCGCGGGAAGCGGTAGAGCGTGCACTCTGAAATAAAATTTGTGATCTGAAGAACGAGCAAACTGAACTGATAAAAAGCGTTGAGCATGCGCATGGAACCATTGATGAGCTGAAGGCAAAACTGGACGCTGAAATCGCGAAAAACGAAGCAATGACAAAAGAAAATGAGGCTCTTCGAGCTCGAAATGGCGCTTTGGAACGCCGAACAGAAGAGCTAGACAAGCGTATTGTACGGCAAGAACAGTACTCCCGCAACTCAAACCTTGAAATTCAGGGCGTCGAGGCCAGAGAAGGGGAAAGTGTGCAAAGCATCGTGTCGAAAATCGGGCGTTTAATTGAAGAACCTATTTCAAGCTCTGACCTCGAGGCTTGTCATCGCGTACCTAACCGTAAGCCTGACAAGTCAAATATAGTCGTACAGTTTAAATCACGCGCCAAACGTGACGATGTTCTCAAAAAGGCTAAAAAGCAGAGGCTCGCGAATAACCACATCGGACTTGGGACTCAAACACCGATATACGTGAATAAACACCTTTGCCCAGCCCTAAAGAAACTTCTTGGGATGGCAGTTGAGGGAAAACGGGATCATGACTGGAAGTTTGTGTGGTGCGTGAATGGAAAAATCCCGGCGAGACAAACGGAAGGTAGCAACTCATTTCACAATACTTGTGAAAAGGATCTTGCAAAGATCTGCTGAACATTCCTGTCACTAAAACAACCCCAATCATGGTCCAAAGCAATTATCACAATTTCTTATTACCTAAGTCTCTAACACAACCGCAACAATCCCTTATGTCGGTGTTGCATATAAACACCCGCTCGGCCTCAAACAAAGGCGACACAATTCCACATTTTTTGAGTGAATTTCAATTTAAGTTGAAACTCGTGCTATTAACAGAAACTTGGTACCGGGATGACAGTGACATAATTGAGCTTGATGGCTATAACACATTTGTGCTTAATGGTAAGAATCGACGGGGAGGCGGAGTTGCTATTTATGTTGACACAACTCTTTAGTTCGAACTGGTTTCCCAGTTTTCGGAAATTGCGAATGATTATGAAATGTTAACGGTTGAGCTAAATCGAGATATTGTGTCTGTCGTGCACAGGCCCCGCAGTGGTAACGCTTTACCTTTTTTGAGTTTTTTGAAAGTTTTCTCGACTATGTGAATACGAACAATCTACGACTTCTCAGCGCAGGTGACTTTATTAGTCATTACTCTGAATTTTCAACGCTTGCAGATACAATACATACCATCGTTACCTCAAACGGTTTTGTTAACACAATCACAACGCCAACTCGTGTGACAGCACTTTCCTCGTCCATTCTTGACATGATTATCACTAACCTTGACACAGCGGTTTTTGACACTGGAACAATTACATCTGACATCAGTGATCATTGCCCTGTTTCCGCATTATATTGCTCAGAGAACAGACATACAACTGGCAGTTTTAAAGCAGTTTGCGTGCAATGTGTGACCAACGAAGGCTTAGAACGTTTCAAACAAGATATCAACTTTCATGACTGGTCTAGCGTTTTAAATGAAAGTAATGTGAACCTCGCGTACCGAGTATTCGTTCAATCTTTTGAACAGATATACACTTCCCACTTTCCTTTCAAGTCCCTCAAACCTACTAAAAAGAATAAAAAACTGTGGGTTACCAAAACACATCTGGCTATGATAAAGAAGAAAAATCGTCTGTACCATCGGTTTCTTATCATGAGATTGCCGGCATTGTATGAGGTATTGAAGAAAACAAGAAATGTACTGAATGCGGAGCTTAAGCGAGCAAAGCAAGACTACTATTTGCAGCTTTTTGCTGACATAAGTTCGAAACAACCAGATGCAACTTGGAAAATATTGAATCGCGTTTTAGTTCGAGCACAGAAAAGATCGTTTTCCGAGAGCATAGTGTGCAACAATGTCGAACTCACGGGCGAAGCAATGGCCCAACATTTCAAAGAATATTTCGTAAATATCGTCCCTCCTGTTTTTTCTTTTTTTACGAGGCTTTTTTCTTACGAATACTAATGAGCAAGAAGTTTTTTCTACATTTATGAACCTTTCAAACAGCAAAGTCTTAGACACTGACAACCTACAAATTAAACCCATAAAATTTGTAATAGAATCAATTGCCCCAGTCCTCACTTACATTTATAACTTATGCTTTGAAAGTGGCATATTTCCTGATGCTACGAAGAAAAGTATGGTTTCTGGGATACATAAAAGTTGGGATAAAACTAACAGATCAAATTATCGACCTATATCCGTAATTTCGGTGTTTTCTAAAGCAATGGAAAAGTTGCTGCTATCACGACTGACAAGTTTTCTTGACCGAGGCAACACTTTATCTGATGCACAATTTGGTTTCCAAAAAAATAAATCAACTGACAAAGCTCTCTTAGCAATCAAAGAAAACATTTTGCAAAATATTAAAAACAAGCATTACACTCTTGGCCTTTTCATAGATTTCACGAGGGCTTTTGACTGTCTTAATCATGGTATACTGATACACAAACTAAGGCTTAATGGTTTACGTGGAACTCCGTTATCGCTACTCCAGTCTTACTTAACCAACAGGCAACAATGCGTTTGTACTGATGAGAACATTTCATCCTTTTTGCACACAACAACGGGTGTACCGCAGGGAAGTGTGCTGGGACCCCTCCTGTTCAATGTATTCATTATTGATATCGTAAAAATTGACTCGGAAGCAAAATTTATAATGTATGCTGACGACTGTACTTTACTGATATCTGGTAAATGTGAAGATAAATTAATAATGAGATGTAACGGTATTTTGTAAAGGTTGCACTCATGGTCCAAATCCAACAGAATAAATATAAACCCAGCAAAAACAAAGGTCGTTATATTTAGAGCAAAACACAAACCAGTGAAACTAAACCATATCATTAAATATTCAAACAGTACCATTCAAATAGTAAATGAAATCAAAATTCTTGGTGTCACCTTTTCAGCATGCCTCAGCTGGGATACCCACATCAGTAACATTTGTAAAAAACGTCCTTCAGCAACACGGGCTTTGCCCCGCACCCTGTCACTTCTACCTTCAAAAATAAAACAGAAACTCTACTTTGCAATATTTGAATCCCACCTCAATTACTGCAGCCTAGTCTGGGTAACCACGACAAAAACAAATATAACAAAAATTTAAATATTGCAAAAAAAATCATGCGACTCATTTCAGGTGTGCATTACATTACTCCTATAATATTATAGATTTCCAGCATATGTATAATTCACGCATCGTACGCTCCTTTTATTTTTCATCAGTACAATAAAAAAACTTTTTATCGTCTACAGCGCTGCTAACACATACAACAAAAGTAGTAAACACACGCAACACTGACATCTGGAACATACCACGCTTCCGTAGAAACTACAAGCTACAATCTCTTCGGCATAACCTTCCTGATATTCTTAACAGATTTAAAGCAGTACAATATTTTTTATTTAAGGAAACCCATCGATTTTTTTTACTTGATACTACTTGATGAGAGTTGAATTATTTATGGTGTTTTTCCTGTTTCAGTTGTTTGGCCAGTGTCTGCGCTTATATTTTTAGTAGTTGTTTGTTATGTTGGAGGTAAAACCTGCTCTATCTCTTTGTATTTTGTCCGCTTATACGTTTGCTTATTCAAACAATTATCCGTGACTGCTGCATTGTACTAAGTTACGTACATCTGCTTGTCCCCTTATTTCTTTTTCTTTTATTTTGCTCACAAACAGTGCTCTTTGCTAATGTTTCATTCAGTATCCTTCTTGTTATATGCTATGTTTTGTGATATATAGTGCAATTTTTATTGTTGTTGTTTATATCATACACATCTTAAAAAAAAACATTGCACTTGTTCCTAATTCTTTTTTCCCTTATGCAATGTCTTGTTTGCCGCGCCATGAATCGCCTGGGCCCTAGTCAAGTTGTTTATACAACATTTAGCCCAAGGAATCCATGTATATTCATCAAGATCCATTTTAGTGAATAAACGAACTAAACTGAACTGAACTAGCACATTGTGCCCGCCGTACTTCAGGAGGTCTGCTGTTATCTGATCTTCACCAGGTGCTTTGCCCGCTTTTGTTACAATCAAAGCTTTCCCCATTTCTGTCGTCACTTGTAGGATGTCGATCTTCTCGGAAATATTTTTTCTTCAGGTATATTCCTGGATGTCCCAGATACTGTGCAGATCACAATAAAACTAACCTGCTACTTTGAGTTATTTGTGATGACATTGCCTTGCTTGTCTTAGAATGCTTACATCTAATTTCTCCTCACACGCGACTCATCTTCACTGATTTCAGGCTACCTCTGTTCTTTACAGCATATTTGATCCTCACCCTATTAAACTTCCGTTTGTCAGCTGTCTGACGCTTATTGATTACTTCGAAAGCTCCGCTAGATCAATTTTGTCAGCTGGGGTGGAGATCGTCATGTTTGCCGTTTCCTAATGAGATCTTTGGGATCCTGGGAATTTTCGCCAATATCCTGTCTAGGCATCGTGCCCCCTACTTCTACTGCACACTCCGAGGTAATGCGTGTAAGATTGCCGCTGCCTTCCCGTATCCTAAGCTCTGCTTCCTGGGTAACAGCTGAATACCGGTTCTGCAGGGTGATTCTGAATTCTTCAACGTTTACCCTTACTGTTAGCTGATTGATCGGCTTCTTTCGTACTGGCCACTCGCGGTCCCTCCTCAATTCCAGCCTAAACCGAGATATCACCATACGGTGGTTACTACAGCTTACCCACTGAGCACTTCCACATCCTGCACGACGACAGGGTTGTGGCATATTATTAGGTTTATTTCATTTTTGTGCTCCCCATTCAGCCTCATACACGTCCAATTCCGGCTCTCCCGTTTGCTGAATAAGTTATTCATTAGGCGTAAATATTTTCGTTCTGCGAACTCGACCAGTAGGTACTCCTGCTCTTCCTACAGCCCAAGCGATAAATTCCAACTTCCAACTGTTGCGGAATCAGGCCACCAGCCTGATCCTTGCCTACGTTTGCATTCAGGTCTCCCATATGTACGGTATACTAGTTTTTACTTTAGCTTCTGCCGATTCCACATTTTCGTTAAAGCTTTGAGCTGGCTGGTCGCCATGGCTGGAAGCAGGTGCGTAGACCTGTACCACATTTGGGTTTGTACCTCTTATCCAGCCTAATCACAATCCCGACTACCTTTCGTTAGTGCTATAGTATTCATCTATGTTGAAAGTTCTGCTTTTATTGACTAGAACTCCCTCTCCTAGTTCTCGTTTATTCACTAGACATTAGTAACAAAGCACGTGCCCCATTTTCAGCACTGTAATGGCTTCCCCTCTCCTCCTAACATCACTAAGCCCTATGACATCCCATTATTTGCTCTAAAATTCCGCGAAACAACACCTCTAGACTCGCCTCGCTACATAAAGTTGTCGCGTTAAAAGTTGCCAGGCATAAATTGCAATGGCAGCCTGTTCGGTTCCACGGATTCTTAGCACCCTCTGCTGCGTCACAGGTCTGACCGCCACGGTGTTCAGCTGCTCCGTAGCCACTGGAGACTCAGCGCCGTGGGTTAATTGGCATAATCATGGGAGCTTTTGGCCATTACTACATCAGGTAACTTAGGCATAAATGAGTGCAACGAAAGGGCCCGTCGACTGCTTTTCTGGTCAGGTTTTAATAGGGATATCGACAATCTGGTAAAAATATGCACTGTTTGCAAAGAATACTCGTGCAGGGAACAAATGGAATTGCTAGTGTTCTGGCCATCTCCAGATCATACCTGGAACAGAATTGGCGTTGATATTTTTATGTACGGCGAACGCTCCGACGTCTGCTTGTTTACTGCGTTTTCGAACTTTCCTGCAGTCGAAAAGCTCCAGGACACAACGAAGAGCACCGGTGAAAGTAAGGTTAGTGTAGTCTTATGTAGATGTAATATTCTATTTAGAAGTTCCTACTTATATTGGTCCCCAGTTCGCATTCCAGGAGTTCTCTTTTTTCCACCCAGGTATGACTGTTATGTGAGATTATGGAAGACTCATTGGGAGGTAATGGAAAACAGGTTTAAGACGAAAACACGGAGATTTATTGGTATTCATGAAAGCACAGACGTAGGTAATTAAAGGCACAATATAACACGGACATGCACGCTGGTGGAACGGCAAGGTTATAAACAAAGGTAGCCACTTCAAACAGTCACAGTAAACTTTGTAAATAGAAGGTAGTGTGGCCTAACAAGGCAAAGAAATGCCTGCTGGAGGTTAGGCATATGAGGGCAGGGCGTTTGTCTGCGCCGAAAGCAGCGGCCTTGCGAAGTCGGTAGCGGATGTGAAGGGCAAAGAGAGTTCGACAGCACTTTTACATGTTGTAGAGGCTCGCCAGGTGGATGGTCGCGACGGGGTGACTAGGCATTCTACAACGGTCGCAGGGCACCAGGGTTCTAGCCGTCCGACAACAGGCTCAAGAAACCCAAGACTAACCCATTGGGCCGTCCTACTCCGTTCCGAACATCACTTTTCTATCTTTCTCCTCCTTCCTTGGCTGCTGTTGCTCGCTGAAATATTCAAACCATTCTTTCGCCGGAAGGGTGCCCTCCCTTGGCGGGTACTTTGTCGCAGGGGTCCCGACCGCAGTGGTCTTCACTGTGGCACCCTGCCTGCATACTGACGTATGTTATTTACTATGTTTGTCTAATAAAATGAAACTGAACTGAACTGAACAATGACTGCATGCTCGTGACATCGAGTGCCAGGTTCGTGCGGTTAAACAGGGCTCGCCGAGAAACTGGTTTATATTGGAAAAAGGATCATGAAACAGACTGGACAAAAAGGGGGACTTGTGGCTGGGTCTACTCAGCTATTGCTCGACGCCACTGGACGAGAGCCGATCTCAAAGAGAATTGCTGCAGTGTAGGAAATTGCGCAATCGACTGTATGAATGGAGATCTTGGTCTGGACGCCAGGACTTCAGGCGTGAGTCGTGCCACACGCAGTCGTCGAGAGAGAAAACTCTGCCAGAACCCAACAAAGATGCAGTGTTAAGAGTTGGTAAGCATACATGGGATCGTGAGACTCGTGTTTTGATTAAGGTGGCGCCACTGTCTCATCGCATGCTTATAGAAAACATCAGGTGGTTCAACGAAACCGGCAACACCGTCTAACCCCACGTAAGCTGTTCAGAAACACGTAGCGGAAGACGAATCCCAGTGCGAAGACAACCTCCAGGAAAGGGACCCTAAAAGTCAACGGTACAGCCCGCGTCAAGAGTGCGTTTGCAGGAGTCAATGTCAACCCCAACGCTACAACCCGATCCAAGGCGATCCACACAGGAAAGTGACAACCAAGCTACAATCATTTTGACAATGATTTCAACCAAATTTTATGTTTCTATATCTCGAATTTCTAACGATCATAAGGATGAAAATGTATCGTGTAAGCTGCGAATGCGCCTTTTGGAGCTGCGTGTTGCCTATCGGTTTCTGTGCTGCTAGGCTGTAATAATGCAGTTGCTTCATGCTATATATACAGGCACGCCATCACGAAGAAACATTATTCTTGTTGTTGCTTCAACTCTTCGGCCTTATGGATGGACGCCGGAACGACAAGGTTCCCCTAAAAGATTCTGAATTGCAGGTAAGCAGCTAGAAGACAAAGTGTTCCTATAGCAGCAAGTATTATGAGAAATGCATAGACAAGTGTGGCGAGGCGCCTTCAAGAGCCGGCAGTCAGATCGAGAAAAGTGAAAAGGACGAAGCATTCGTGCCGGTGGCGACGAAGTGCGCGTGCGGTGGTCGGCAAAAGAAAGGCAAGAAAAGGAAGAGAACAGAAGAGGTGGCGAGCGCTGGAGGCAGGAAGCAGGTTGTTCCAGAAACTCTCGGCTGGGCGAGAACGCCTAGGAGGTCTTTGTCATGAAGCCGCACATTCCTTCTGGAAGCTCTCAGCTGGGCGTCAACGCTCAGGAGATCTTCACGCCGAGCTACACCTGGTCTCTTCCAGTCGAGACTGTCCATGGAACACCCGGGCGGAATACGACGTGTTGTTCATCGCCCAAAGCACCGGCTTTGACAAGGGCACCGAGCCCACTGGACTGAGTCAACTCTCCGACAGTGACCTACACGTGATCGCGAACAATTTGGGTTGGGACTTCTCTCGGGGACTTTGCTATCATAGGACGGTTGTTATTAGATTAGCTTGATCTTCATCTGTGCACGTTACTTTGTAATTGGTCGCGGCAATATACTTTGGTCCTTGTCCGTAACCAAATCGTCTCTACTCCTGTCCGCCCGGTAAATGTTAGCCTACTCATTCACAAATACAACTTGCTTCACACAAGTATTAAAGCCCTGTAAATAAGAGGGGCGTTTTTCACATCCTTTCTTGTATTTTTTTGTGTCTTGTACATTAAAGCTGCTTTCAGCCAACATCTTTTTACACGTTTTTTACAATAAGCAACCTACTTCATTATTTATTTTGCACTGCCCAATTTTTTTTCGAGTAAAAATTTCTGGACGCCAGTTGTGTGCTCAGAAACTATTTCAGCAAACGTTTTGCGTTTGTTAGTAATGATATTACACTTATTGTCTTTCATTGGCTTCATTTTCATCAAAAGTTTGATTGGCGGCGCTGTATTGGCTGAATACACAGAATGGAAAGAGATGTTTGAATTTCTTCTCATGAATCAGACCCCACTGTTTAAATCATTCTTATTCTTATTACTGCCTAGTGCCATTGTCATACTTTTGATCGTGGCCAAAGAGAATGCGCGTATATCTTAGATGAAGCAAGGTTCTCTTAAGGACAATAGAAAATATGCATAAATTGTTGATGTCACAAAATTCCTAAAGTCTAAATAGAATTTACCAAAAAATGCTTCAAATATCTGCAGCAGAAAAATTTTGAAAAAAATATTGTTCTAAAAAATGTTACAACAGCAGTCCTATAGTCGTAGACTTCTCCGGCACGGTGCGGAAAAAGATTGAGATGTTTAGCCCAGTGTTCCGTTTTGACAAGACTGAAAACCATTTCTTCCTTATATATCCAGTCGGATGCTAAGGGTTAGTAAAATTTGTTTCAGCGGAACAGGGTAAGAAAATAGTTACTTGCAGTAGAGATTTCTTTTATTTTAAAACAATGATAGCAGTGTAGTGATATAAATGCACGCATAAAACGGTTCTTTTGTTTTCTACAGAAATGTGACTTCATTAAACTTTATTTACACCTTCCATTAGCACTACCAACAATGAAAATTTATGACACGGGCATTTCTTCAGTTTGTAGTTAAACGTACGTGTTGGTAATAGATAGGTTTGACTTGGTAAAAGCTTGCGTTAGAATACTGCGGCTAGTGGTATCCTAAATTTGAATTGAATAAAGCATAATAAATTCTAACTAAAACTATACGAGAGTGCATTGGGAGCAATTCTTTTGAACATAACATGTTTCTCCCGGTGCTTTAAGTACAGATGTATCAGACATGCCTGTGCCCATATGTTATACTGCGTAAAAATCTTGCCCATCTAACTAGCCAAAGATTGCTGCACCGTGATGCTTAGAAAACAATGCTGCTAGAATCGATAAGCCGCATGCTTACCAAAAATCCCGATGGGACCAATAAATGATGCGGTGCATTACACATCGGTAATATTGTATCGAAATGAATCCTTTGAAATGAAGTGGCTGCTATTTCGTCTTAATATTCCCTTGCTTCAGGACATGGTAACATAGAGCGTATCACCACCTCATTCTGAGAAGGTATTTTCAGGTGCACAACTTCGTCTTTGCTTAATCAGCGGGAATTCATAAACAGTCTTTTGGGTAAATAAATCGTGAGCTTCTGTACAACAAATAAACAGGCTTTCAAAATTTAAGCGGCGTTTTACATAATCCCGTACATATTTACGCATTGCTGGCGAAGCAATATTTGGTGCAATCGGTATAGGTCAGTGCAGCGTCCTTTGGGAATTGGCGAAGTGTATTTGTCTACAAGAGCGCCTCTTGCTGATCTGACGTCATTGAAGTGCTTCTGATTGCTGATTACGGAACGAAGACCCAGCAACATTGAAAACCTTGTTCGAAACAGCCAAAAATGCTTACTAAGCCCAAGGCTTTGTTGCTTCGATGTCGATGGCTTTGATTTTGCGTAGATTTTTTTTAAACGTGGTGGTCCTTCACGGTGAATTTCCTAGTAACATCGCTGAGAGGTAACTGGGCTTCATTAGGTTTAGGTTTTGTTTCAGTCCTCTTCTTGTTTTCAGTTCACATACAAGGTTCTTCTAGGCAACTTTCAATTCATTCAACGCTCCAGGCTACCCTAAATTTATTCAACGCACATTGTAGCCATTTTGAACGTAGCTACATTGTGTTATGTATCCGTTTGCATTGAAGGGAATGCCGAGTTCATCTAGAAGGTATTTGTCGCCGTTACAGAAGAGTGCGTGGTATGTCGTTTTCTCCTGCAACCTGTGCAGAATTCTTCGTGTACCTGCTAGCCCATCAGATATTTGTTTCGCAAGCCTCCCGTGTGGACTTCGAAATGTAAAGGAGATCATTTTGAGTTCCAAAAATCTCCCGTGGCACCCCATTTCAGGTTCGAGCCGATTTTAAAAAAAAGTTTGCTGCATCTCTTCTCAATCTGTTGTCTATGACTTTGTCGCTTTATTTTGGAATGTACGGAATATTTTCCTGAGGTTTTTCGTTGTTCTATATTTTTGTCTTGGCGATTCTGTCCTCCTGCTAACTGCCGTATATATAAAATCTGTAGCATAAAAGTAGCTTTAGAAAAAGACCTACCCCACTACGAACCACTATTTTCAACCACTGATTTTATGCACACAAATCATCCCAATTTATTTGCTCATCGATAGTCCATGTAAATTTCCTGCAACAGCTTTATTTAATCCTTACAATCACCTGAAAACACTTTCTTGGCTGCTTTTTACAATTTAAGTTCACATTTGAGATCCTCCTATAGTTTTTGTATATTCATTGATGTGGGAAGTTTTGAATTTTTATTATTTTACCCGATACGAATTCCAATTAATACCAACTTTCCTTGTCGGCAGTTCTAATCATTTGCCTCGGTCACGCTTCCTTAACGCTTCCTCTCACTGTGCTATAGCTTCCTAGACTACACTGCACGACGCACCTTCTGTATTTATGTTGACAGCATTGGTGACTCCGCGTACCCCGAGCCCCGCAAATCAAGCTGTTTCGTTAACTGTGGGGAGGTGTTGATAGGTATAGGACAAAAACAACGATCGACCGCAGTTGGAGCCTATTTAAATATTGTAACTATTTCGGACGATAGGCACCCTGTCTCCTTAGCAGGCCGGGTAAATCTGGGTAAACTACACAAAGAAAGAACCCCCGTCCTCTGCTTTGTTTCCGTGTCGATGGAATTGTAGGGCACCCCCTAAAACAAATTGGATCCCAAAAAAGGGCAGCACGGGAGTTTTATTTACACCGTTTCCAAACATTCATCTTCCTAAGAATGACACCCATTCTCATTTTTTTTGAAAGTTAATCAGTTGGCAAACAAACCGTTTTTTCCCGTTTATTATCCCTCGTCTTCAACTTTCTATAAAGGCCTTTGTACATTCTAAGAGGCGAATAAACTCAGAAGCAGTGTAGTCTCAGACGAAGTAAACAGGCAGCAGTAGGCAACAATTCTCCTGAACTAATCCCACATGGCACTACTGCACTACTGGACTGGCACTACTGGACCACATGGCACTACAATGGTTGGACTACGGAAGCATTGTGTATGGGTCAGCCACAAAAACAGCACTTAAAATGCTCGACCCAGTGCTTCACTTAGGGCTTCGCCTGTCTTGTGGGGCGTTCCGTACCAGTTCTGTCCACAGTCTTTATGCAGAGTGCGACAAATGGTGCTTAGCGTACCAGCGAACTTATGTTGACCTCCTATATGCCTCCAAAATCTCAGCAATGAATAACCATCCCTTTAAACCGGTTTTTAATGATACGTCCACAACTAAACTATTTTTAAACCGCCCATCCATTGCTGTTCCTTTCTCGCAGAGAGTGAGGGACGAGGTGACTATTCATGACGTCTCCCTCTTAGACACATTCAAATCATCTCAGACTGATCTTGTAGCACCATGGCATCTTCGTCCTGTGGCATGGGACTTGTCTTTCGTACAATACAATAAGAACAGGACACCAAGAAGTGGGATTTTGCAGCATTTCATGCATCTGCAGAATAAATACAGGGCTGCAGAGTTTTTCACCGATGCATCTAAAACGTCCACTGCGGTGTCTTGTGCTGCGCATGGGCCCAATTTTGAAGCATGTAGAACAATGAATGTTAATACAAGTTTTTTTACGGCAGAGGCATATGGCATATTTCTGGTTGTAAGTCACATAGTTGAACATCATATTCCTACATCCGTCATTTATACAGATTCGTTGAGCGTCGTCCGTGCATTATCACCCGGAAAGTCATCAAAAAATTATGTCATTAATCTTGTCTTCAAAACGATTATGGTAACTTATTCTTCAAACATTGGGGTGACTGTGTGTTGGGTGCCAGGCCACTCTGGCATTGGCGGTAATGAAGTGGCGGATGAAATGGCCGCCAATGCTGCACTCCGAAACACAGTCGACATGGCAACACTACCTTTCACAGACCTCAAGCCACACATTAGACAACAACTCCGTAAAACTTGGCAAGCAGACTGGAGCGAACAGACAGACAACAAACTACATGTAATAAAACCACACTTGGGACAATACACTACTGACTCACACAACAGGCACATTGAAGTTACCTTAGCTAGGATACGGATAGGCCATACGCATGTAACGCACTCGCACCTGCTCACGGGATCTCCAAGACCCCTGTGTAGCAGGTGTGGGGAGTGCCTATCCGTAGTCCACATACTAATAACATGCAAGGCACTTCACACAACACGACACAAACACTTCAGAGAACTCTACAGACAACATATCCCCCTACATCCATCTCTGTTTCTGGGTGACGATGCCATGTTTTCCGTTAAACGTGCGTTTGAGTACTTGTCAGATATGAATTTTTTAAACCTCATTTCCTATCACGCATAATCAAATCTGGCCCTATACACCAGCCATTACCATTGCCGTTAATTGATTTTATTGTTGTTTTGGCTTTATTAGCCAATATTTTATTTTAGATACTTTTGTTGGGCGCTCTTTGCCCCAGCTGGCCTTGCGCCAAAAAACTCTAACCATCATCAACTACTGGACCGCAGCCTACCACCGCAGCCTAAACACCTGGCAGGGAGTGATATCTGAGCCATATCTGCTTTCAAAATGAACCCAGCCTTCTTGAAGGACTGAATGATCTGCGTGGTACAGCCGCGTGGACAATCAGCATCCGCAGAGAAAGCGCCGAAGTACATGCAAAACACGTCACATTGACTTTCAAGCGATCGCAGTATGAACATACCAATGCTCGTTTCATTAAGGGTGGAATACAACTCAGAACTTCTAACCCTGACCGCTGCTTCAAGTATCAGTAGGTATGGCTCGGTACAAACACTTGCGAGGGCCAAACAACCCGAGAAAATGCGCCGAAGAGGCCCACCCCACTGACTACTACCATTTTACCGCTCCCACTTGTACTAACAGCCGGGGACCGCTAGCGGTATGCTCGCGGACCTTGGAAATCTTGCCGCAGGAAAAGAAAATCCTTAACATCAGTCACTTAAATCGTATCCTTCTGAATACGGAAAAATGTTCGCGTCTTTCCTCCAGGACAGGGACGCCGGCGCAACTCTCCGGGGTGCAGAGGGGCGTCCGGTTTCGGTGGGGACCCAAAGCTGCGAAGCAGATCGGGTCGCGAGTGTGCCCTTCCCCTTCGGGGTGCCTCTTTGAGCCCGACCCGCCACCACACCGAGGGGCAATCATGCAGCGGTTGCGGTGGAAACATGCACCGATGAGACAACCCCACCTGCTTTGCTTGCCAGGCTCGCAGCATACCTGAGGACGCCGAGGAGATGGGCCTGGAGGCAATAACACGGCTCCCACCACCGCCGCACCACCTGTAACACCTGTTGCGCTACTGACAACCGCGGCAGTCGCGGCTGCGACGAAGGGCACCAGAACAGGTGCCTAATCTAGGGGGCACAGTCCGCCGGGAACACCAGGACATCAGATGAAGAGATGAACATCACACCTTGTCTCTCTGAGTCGCACCGAAAGGAATAGGTCCCCTCATTTAGGCGTCCGGAGAGGCAAAAAAAACCCTCCGAGAATAGCAGTCCCGAATGACCTTACATAGACAATACCTGTAATATTCTTAAACACTAAAGAATGAAAAAAGAAAAAAATTGTTCATAGGAACTGTACATGGCTTTTCCACATATTGACGATGTGCAGGAGTTAGTACAATTTAGTCAACCAAGCATGACATGTGTACAGGAATCTCACCTTAGTAGAAAATAGATTAACCACCTAATATTTAAATGGTATTCAGAAGCCAGCGACAACCTTACAGGCATTATCAAATGTGCGAAGTAGAAGTTGGGGGCACGATAGCTAGACAGGAAAGCGGTAAACGTTCACAGGCGACGAAAGATTTAATTAAGAAATGGCAAAACATGACAATCTCCGCCACAGCTGACAGAATAGAACTAGCGGAGCTTTTGAAGTTAACCAATAGGTGTAAAATAGCTTACATACGGAAGTATAGTATTGAGAGAATCGAATACGCTCTAAAGAACGAAGATACCCTGAAAGCAGTTAAAAGGCGTGTTGGCGTTTGAAAAAATGAGATGTATGCACATAAAAATAAGCAATGCAATGTCATCACAAAAAAGGATAAAACAGTCACAGTGGCCGAGGAGTTCTATAGGATTCTGTACAGTAGCCGTGACATCCACGATCAAGAAATTATTTCAGAGGAGATAAACATCCCACCAGTAACAACCGAACAAGTAAGGAAGGCTTTGAAAGAAATGAAAGCGGGCAAAGCACCTTGCGAGGATCAGATGACAGCAGACATCTTGATATATGGTGAAGAAATTGTACTGGAAAAACTGGCAAACCTGTATACGCAATGCCTAATGACCGCAAATGTACCGGAATCTTGGAATAACGCGAACATAATACTAATCTATAAGAAAGGTTACACGAAGAATTTCAAATCAGCTTATTGTCATTCGTCTACAAGGTACTTTGCAAAATATTCGCTAACAGAATTTTGGCAACCTTAGATTTCAGTCAACCTAGGAAGTAGTGGGGTTCGTAAAGGTTATTCAACGATGGATCATATTCACACAATAAATAAGGTGATAGCGAAATGCCCTGAGAATACGGAAATCCTATATATGGCCAACATGGAATTTGAGAAAGCATTAGACTCGGTCGTAACCCTAGCAGTCATTTAGGCATTACGGAAGCAGGGGGTAGAGGAGCATTATGTAAGAATACTATACTAGAGGATATCTACAATGGGTCAAAAGCTACCATCATCCTTCATAAGGAGAGCAGTAAAATACCTATAATTAAGGGCATCACACAAGGAGACACACACTCTCCAATGTTATTCACGGCATGTTTACAAGAAGTACTCAGAAAGTTGGATTGCGAACAGGTAGGAGTATGGGTTAATGGAGAATACCTCAGTAACCTCAGATTTGCTGATGACGTTGCCTTGCTAAGTTACTTGTAACTGGGGGGATGAATTGCAAATCATGCTTTCCCCACTTGACAATCAGAGTAGAACCGTGGGCCTGAAAATTAGATGCAGGAAACCAAAGTAATGATAAATCCTCGTGACAGCGCCCCAGTTTAGGATAAGGGACGAGGCAGTCGAAGTGGTAAGCGAATATGTGTACTTAGGCCAAGTTCTGACCTCCGATCCCAACCTTGAGACAGAGATAATTAGCAGGATGAGAATGGGGGGGGGGAGTGCATATGGTAGACATTCTCACATAATGTATAGCAGCCTACCATTGTCGCTGAAGAAGAAAGTGTATGACAATTGCATCTCACCGGTACTGACCTACGGGGAAGAAACTTGGAGGCTAAGAGGGTTTAACTTAAATTCATAATGACTAAGCGGGCAAAGGAGCGGAAAATTATAGGTGTAAATTTAGGGGCCAAGAAGAGAGCAAAGTGGGTCAGGGAGCAAACTCGTGTTAGGGACATATCAGTAGAGATTAAAAGAAATGGACCTGGGCAGGGCATGTAATGCGAAGGCAAGATGACCGTTGGTCAATAAAGGTAACAGAGTGGATCCCTAGAGAAGGCAAGCGTTGCAGGGGGTGGTAGAAAGTTTCATGGGCATATGAGATCACGTTTGCGGAGATAAATTGGTCAGAGTTGGCACAGGACTGACGTAATTACAAATAATGGGAGAGGCCTTTGCCCTGCAGTAGGCGTAGGTAGGCTGGTGGTGGTGATGATGATCATAATTCGTCAAGCATGCCGGCAATAATCTTCCAGAAAGACTAAACATGCAGAACTATTATTTTGGACACAGTACCTGATGCTATAGTAATCCGCACGATAATAAATAATAGGTTGATAAAGCTATGTTCTCTGTACATCCTTCCTAACTTCCATCTCTCGAACTCTGATTTCGAGGCGCTGGCGCATCCTGGGCCATATCCTTACATTCTTATATGGCGATCTCAATGCGGATAATTCTCTATGGGGCTCCTTAGGAACGAAAGCCCGAAGTCGCCTGTTGAAACAATTTTTAGCGTGCCGTTACAATGAGAAACACCCCACATACAATAATAAGGAACACAACATGTACTCACACCTCGACTTCGATATTCGTTCCGCTATTATCTGTGCACCTCTTGAATGGGAAGTGGGTGCATACACCCATACATTACACAACAGAATCATAAAACACCTACACTTTGAATGAGCAGCCAAGCTCATCACGGCGCACATCATCGACGCCCTTAGAAGCCTTACCGCTGCCCTCGGTGCCCCGCCGCGCAAGCCTAGGGTGCTCTGGTCGAATGGGAACTGTAGGCGGGTACGAGAGGCTCAGACGAAGATGTTTGATATCTTTCGTTGGTACCCCACGTCGAATAACTCATATCGTTCACTCGCTAAGCGTTTGCTCAGTGATAGAAAGAGGGGAGCAGGCGCGCATTTCTTACATCCATTACACCATATCCATTCATCATACCCAGACACAGGCACACCCACGTTATGGTCAAGAATATATACTCTAATGTAGAACATACACGTCAGTATAAATAGGGACACACGGAGACTAAGCTCAGACGCTTTCAGAAAATTTAAACAGGTGTCCAGTTCTGCAGACTTCAAAAACAGTGCCCTGAAATGAGAAGCTCTTGTGAAAAGTCCCTTTGAGTTAACAATAGACGGATTCCTTACAGCTCCGTTTTCACTACATGAGCTGGGGCTGCTTTGATGCTTCAGCGCCAGGTACAGACAAGATAGCATACACCTCTACACAACACAACTCTGTAGCGGAATCAGCTCGGCACTCGCAAGCATTCCTTTCTCTTCTGCTGCCACTGGATTGCCGAAAGTGCGCCTTTGTGAAAGACGCGGCGACGCCACCGCCAGCTTAGGGTCCTTCCCCGCGCTCTAAAGTTATCGACTTTCGGAGGGAGTGCTTAACTTTTTGTCGGGCCGCCTCCTGGAAATAATCCTTTTGCCATTGTGGTCTGCTCTCTCGGGGGTCCTTTTGCTCTCTTTTTTAAGGACCTAGGGGTTCCCCTTGTTTCCCTCCCTGGGGAAACAAGGGGAAACTGCAAAGAAGCTCCACGTCGGCTTTCTCGCATCCTTCAGCAGCCAACAGTCCGGGCGGCTACAAAAATTCCTGACCCGAACAACGCTTCAACGAACACAACGTGAAGAACTCCCACGACAGCGCTGCTGCCTCCACTCCTGCAGGTTCGCCACAGAACTCAAGCTACCAAATTTTTGGCCTAAAAATCCAAGAGTTTGGTTAAGCCAAGTGGATTGTCGTTTTCAGCTCAGTCTTATACCCTCGCAGTCGAGGAAGTACCTTCACGTCATCGCAGCCCTGCCCAAGAAATCGCCGACCCTGTCTACGACATTTTGGTTTCACCCCCGTACCAGGGGATTGAGACACCCTCAAGAAGATGGTGCTGCACCACTTCCGTGTACCTGAAGGAAGCAGACTTACCCAGCTCTTATGTCGGGAACAGCTAGGCGACCAACGACCTTGCCAATTGCTGCACCGAATGCGGCGACTGCTCAGTGTTGACGCGAGTCAGGACGTCTAGCTCCCTCTTCTTAGTGACCTTTTTCTGCAACGGCCGCCCCAGTCGGTGCGCGTGGTTCTCGCGGGTTCAGATGAGACTTCTCTTGGTCTACTGGCGCAACTTGTCGAGCGCATCACGGAATATTCTGCTCCAAACTTCGCACCCTTGGCTGTTGCATGAACACATGAACAACCAGATCTACTGTCGCGCCTCGAGGAGAAAGTGCAACAACTTACGAGACCGTGCAGCAACGTTTGCTGTCTGGCGCTCCCCAACAGGACGAGCAACGAGGCAACCGAACCCCTTCAAGACAGCGAAGCTCTTCCCAGTGAAGCCAGCGTTGAGATAGATAGGAGGGAGTTTGCTGGTAAAACCGTCGTTTCGGCACGGTTAGTAGACGCTGCATTCAACCTTGCTCGTTTCTGGGAAACGCTCTGGCCAGTCGTTATCTGCGGCTTACGACATCGGCCCTACACCCTGCCGCCTGTTCTTCGTAGTCTACCGGGTAAGCAATCCGCGCCTGCAAGATGACACAGCACACGATATCTCTGTTCTATCGGCAACCCCCGACGATCGCCAACGTTGCAAGAACTCATGTTCGCTGCAGGCGTTGCACAACACTGACATCGCTACGTGCGGCTTCCGCTCGCTGACAATAGACGTCGGGCTCAGGGGCCTGTTTCGCTAGATCTTCGTGGTGGCGGACGTTAATTTCGCCATACTCGGAGCAGACGTTCTGAGCCACTTAAACCTAGATGTGAGCGTACGTGACCGTTGCCTCAAAGATAACAACACATCCCTCAAAGTACGCGGTTTAGAGTCAAACATCTGCTCATTTGGCCTCTGCCCCTTTCAGCCAGTATCTGCCTACCACCAGGCCCTGGCCGAAAAACTTTCTCTCACCAAGCCCCGCAACACGGAACAGCCACTGAAACATAACGTGACTAACCACATCGCCACCACCGGGCCGCCAGTCACCACCCGGCCACGACGGCTCTCCAGCAACCGGCTTAAGGCTGCACGCATTGAGTTAGAGCATATGCTGAGCTTGGAGTGCCGCTGCACATGGTGCGAAAAGATGACGGGGTGACTGGCGCCCGTGAGGTGACTACAAAGCCTTGAACCAATCAACAACTCCGGGACAGTATCCTCTGCCGCACATTCACGATTTTGTGCGGCTGGCAGGTACGAATAATTACAGCTACATCGACCTCGTAGCGGAATACCACCAAATACTTATCGAAACGGAGGACATACCAAAGCAGCCATAACTACTCCATTCGGCCGGTTTGAGTTTGTCTCTATGTACTACGGCTTGAAGAATGCAGCACAGACCTTTTAGATGTTCATGGATGAAGTCACACGAGGTCTTCCTTTCGTCTTTGTCTACCTGGATGACATTGTAGTGGCCAGCAGAACCCCTACTGAGCACGAACAGCACCTCTGACAGCTGTTTCATGGTCTGGATGAGCACGGCCAGGTAATGAAGCGTCAAAAGGGTGTGTTTAGTGTCGAGGCTCTTAACTTCATCGGCCCCACATCACTGCTGGAGGCATTATGCCAATGCAATCGATGGTGAAAGCCGTCAAGAAGTTTCCTCCTCCAACATCTGTCCACAAGCCGAGTTCCTCAGGCTCGTAAATTTCCACCGGTGGTTCATTCCATCTTGTGCTGTAGTACTTTATCCATTCACCGATCTGCTGCGCCGAGGCGACCAAAAGGCGCCAGATTTTTAATGGTCGCACGAACAAGACGATGCTTTCCAGAGAGCTATGGACGAGTTGGCCGCGGCTACCCTTCTCATTCATCCACTGCCCGACGTTCCTACATGACTCATGGTAGACGCCTCCTCTACATTGTTCTGAGCAGTGCTGCAGCTACAGGAGGTTGCACAGTGGAAGCCACTGGGGTTCTTTTCGAAACGCCTGAAGCCTGCAGAAGTACGATACAGCACTTTTGGAAGAGAGATGCTCGCAATCAATAGTTCTATTAAGCGTTTCCGCTACTTCCTCGAAGGTCGAGATTTCTACATCTTGACAGACCACAAGCCCCTCAACTACGTATTCAACAACAGTTCCTCCAACTCTGAAAAAGAAATTCGTCAGCTTTCATTTATCTCGCTATTGTACAGACATCCGCCGTATCCCCAGGGTCCAAAAAGAATCAGCCAACGCCTTGTCTCGCTTCAATGCTTCTGGCACAAAAGTCGTGGACTTCGATGCGAAGTCCGCGGCCCCACTGAAGGACACTGAGTTGACGAGACTGAAAGGTTGGGGGATCTTCACTCGTGATTGCGGAAGTTGCACTTCCCTACGTCCAGGGCACGATAACCTGCGATACCTCCCAGGCCACCCCACGAACGTTCGTCCCACTGAATTTTCTGCGAGTGGCATTCAACACTTTACACTCACATCAGCCAGCCATGTGTTCGAGCCACCCACCGGTTGATGACAAAACGGTTCATTTGGCCCGGCGTCAAGGCACACGTGCGACGTTGGGCTGGGACATGTGAAATATGTCAGCAAGTGAAGGTGACGCCACACTCGGGCTGCACTACAGGAATTTCGGACTCCTAGGTCGCGGTTTGACCACGTTCACCTCGACCTGATGAGACCGCTACTGCCCTGCCAAGGTTTGAGGTACCTGCTCACCTGTATCAATATTTACAGCCGATGGCCCGAAGCTACACCAACGGCGGACATATCAGATAAAACTTTCGTGCAGGTGTTTATTCATACATGGGTGTCCCGCTTTGGATGCCCCGCCTGCACAACAACTGACCGGGGACCACAGTTCCACAGCAACCTCTTTTCCGTGCTTTCGACTCTCCTCGGCACGATGCAGCAGCATAAAACTGCCTACCACCCGCCAGCAAAGAAATGGTGGAGAGCTTGCACAGGCAACTCCGAGCAGCAATTACAGTGAAACTCGGTCGCCAGCACTGCGTGGAAAAGTTCCTTCTCGTTTTTCTTCGCCTACGATCTAAGGTGAAGGAAGAACTCGGCTTCAGCGCAGCGGAAATGGTGTACGGCTGAGCAGTAGGCCTCTCGGGAGAATTCCCCGTACAGACACTTTCTCCCCAGCAGCCTGCGACCACATCGAGAAGCTGCGAGCATTGCTTGCTCAACTCCGGTAACCAGAACCTAGCATCGGCCGCAAAAGAAAGGTTTTCACATTTACCAAGATAGACTTAGCTACACATGTGTTCGTGCGACATGACGCCACTAAGCCGCCCCTCACTCCGCCGTATGACGGCCCTTTTAAAAGTTTTGTGGAGTAATAACAAGACCACCACAATACACGTGCGGGGCCAACCAGAAGTCTTCGCCGCCGAATGCGCAAAGCCTCCTCATATTGAGGTTTCTGTTCGTGCAGCCTCTTACGTAAGTTTTCAGGCAAAACCAGTGGACTCAAACCTTTCGCCATTGAGCGGGTAACGGCTGCCTTCTTTGAAAGCTCCGCAATCTAGGGAGGGGCCTCTGTAGCGGAATCCGCTCTCCACCCGCGCATTCCTTTCTCTCCGTTTTATTGCCGGATTGACGAGAGTGCGCCTTTGTGAAAGACGCGGCGACGCCACCGCCGGCTGAGGGTCCTTTACCGCGCTCATCAATGGTCGCCTTTCGGGGGGGAATGTTGTCGGGCCCACTCCTGAAATTATTGTTTTCGCCGTAGTCGTCTGCTAACTCGGGTGCCTTTTTCTCTCTCTTTTGAAGGACGCGGAGGTTCCCCATCTTTCCCACGTCGGGGAAAGCCCTCGGCGCATGCATCATTATTAAATAAACAGTCCTGTTTTGAAACTTGAACCCAGCTCCACCACTGCTTTCTCACCTCCTTCAGCAGCCGACATTCCGGGCTGCTGCAACTCCAACCTTTGAAGGTGTTCGTCGAAAGTTTGGGCGAACGCCACAACGTCGTGAAGGCGCAAGAGACAGGTGTCCCACTTCAGGCAAGCTAGCACGCTGTCGATGCTTTTAAGTGCGAATGCACTTCTTAAGCGACCCTGAACCTGCGTCCACCGGCGATGTCCGCATAGCATACCCACGTGGGGGATTGGCCAGGAATCTCCTCGTCTTCCTTGGCAACGGGGGGAGATGGGTGCGCGCTGCCTGGCCGCTGCCTGGGGGCGCGCTGGCTGGCCGCTGCCTGGCCATGGCACATACCCGCGTGGGGGATTGGCCAGGAATCGGGCGTGAGAAGGGCTAATGCACCCGCTTAAAGGAGTACTGACACGAAATTTCAAAGCTGAGATCCGCTCTAGCAATCAAGTAGAACGACAACACAAATAGGTGTCTGTGAATAAATGCATCTTTCTTTCTTCGTAGTTGTGTGTGTGTGTGTGATCTCTTTTTCGCGAACATTACCGAACCGCGCAAATTCAACTCGTGCATTCGCACTTTCACATTCTTCCCCTCGGGGAAATGCGGGGAATTTTTTCAAACGTTGCTGGTGCGGTGCACAGCCCAAACAGCACCACCTTGAGCTCCCAAAAGGCCGTCCGAGGTTGTGAATGCAGTCTTTTTTCGGTCTTTGTCGCCACTTCTAGTTGCTAGTACCCTGTCGTTAGATCTATAGATGAAAAGTGCATCGCGTGGAAGCTGTGGTCCAGGTGGTCATCGCTCCGTGGGAAGGGGTACATGTCCTTTTTGGTGATGTTGTGCAGTCGACTTTTGCCAACGCCAAACCCTATTGTTTCGTGTTTTTCTTTTCCAGTACGACCATTGCAGCCCAACGGCTTTTGGAAGGCTCTATAATGTCGTCTCTGAGCATGTCTTCCGTGTGTGTAGGGTTGGCTTCCCGCTGTTTAGAAGACACGCAGAGCGGTGACTGTCAGGTAGGTCGGGCTCCATCTTCCGGTCCGACGCAATTTTCAAGTTCGATGAAAAACCCTCCCTGTAGCGACCCAGCAAAGACAATAATATGTTCTGTTCTTCTTGCAGTAGCGCTAGACTCACTTCGAAGGGATAAAGAAGCTTGAAGGTAGCTTGTTTTGCGCATTTAAAGTCAGCGACCACCATCACGTCACATGCTTTTTGCGTTTCTTCCGGAAATGCAATTGCAGCGCCGTGGTGTAAATGCTGCACTCCTCGAGGAAATTAGTGACCAATACCTTGGATTGCCGTTGCTAAGGGCCGCAATACGTCTTGGGACAGAGACACGACAGTCGAGATGCAACCCTTGGTCACTCTAAGATAATGTTGACGTCTGGAGCAGCATGTCCACAGTAGACGTAGATCATCCAGCTGCGCGGGGTGACAAGGTGGCATTATCATCGGCAGTCCTTACAGCGGTGCGGTGTGGATGATTCGGTTCCGGCACCGTGGAGTGATAGCTACAAAAACGTATCGGCTTCATCTGTAGATCAAGTACTTCACCATTGTCCGTCAAAAAGTCAATTCCAAGAACTACGTTGCGGGAGCAGTTAGGCAAAACGACCAAAGCGGCAGGGTACGTTGTGGCGTCTATGGTGATGCGTGATCGGCACGTTCCACTTGTCATTACGAGACGGCCTCCTGCTGTGTGTATGTGGGGACCATCTCAAGTGTCATAACTCTCTTCATCGTATACGCAAATGATCCGCTCATTACTGAGTACTCAGCTCCAGTGGTTGTGAGGGCGACTTCTTTTGAGTGTACCGAGGGGTATGCGCCTCCTTATCACCATCATCGTCTAGACCCTGTCAGTAAATCCTTCGTCTCTGCTAAGGGCCGCGATGGCGCAGGTCTGCCTTGCGTAGTTCTTCTGTAACAGTTTGGTGCCGAAACACGAGAAGCTGCAAAACTGATTAAGAAACAACGCTCGACTTGCTGAACCAGAGCTACCACAGTAGCTAGTCCCTCGGAATTGGCCGGTAAATCCTTCACTACAATTTGTGTAGGCATACGGGACTGGCAATGGTTCACCTAGCGTGGCAAGGTTTCATCGAATATCACAACGATTTTGTTCGGGTGGAAGTGAGGAATAAGACAAGCCGTTTCGACCTGATTCAGCGTCTTCTTTAGCAACGGAGGCATAGCCACGCGTTCATGCGCACCGACAAAAGAAGCATTCCTGCTCACAGGTGCTCAGCCACCACAGAAGGAAGCGTCGCCATACACAGCTTGGGGGAGGGCAAGCTCCCAGATAAGCCGAAGGTAGAGCAGCCAGTGACATAACTTCTCAGCGTTTGGCTCCCATCGCCATACCACGCCGCCGAGGCGGCCTGCGGCAGTGCAAAACTTGCAGTTTCGTAAGGCGCCAAAGAGATCCCTCCTTACTTGAAGAAGCCATGTATCAAATACGAATGTGTAACTTGAGCGGCAGCTCACAGGTGTCCTACACATGGGAATGCGCAGCCTCCGTGCATACTGCTACGATAAGCCCACCTGCCACTCAAGATTTTGGATTGAATGCGGTAATCAGTGCGGGAGAATCTTCACGCGGCGCACGCACCGAAGCACTGTGTACTAGAAACTGCTTGCATAAACGTGTTCGAGACACAGCGCCAGCTGGTGAAGCTCTTGAAAAGCTAGAAGGTTCAGTGTGAGGGACAGCTTTTTAGGCCAAGATGCCAACGTTGTGAGCGCAGGAGGATGTTGAATGTTCCGATGGGTATTGGCCTCTTAATCACAATCATCATGTTGACCAGGTCATGAATCTGTCATCCCTACAAAGGGCAGCCATGGCCCAGGTCTGCCTTGCGAGGTTTTTCCTTATCAACTACATCAAAGCCGTCCACGCACCACTGCACGTCGGACGCCACCTTCCCTGAGTTCCCTGTGCGTGAGGAGTCGTATCTCAACTTCTCCGTGTTGACCGTCGCGAGCTATTCGTGGTCGTTGTCGTCGTCTTCTCACCAGCACGCCCGGTCATGTAGTGTACGCGTCGAACCGTTTGGTTGATATCGTGTCGCGGTGTCGCGTCAGTGTTAGCTCGTGCCGTCGAGCGCAAGTGATGTAGTGAAACATGGTGTTCGCTCCGTCCTTCCGTCGTTAGAGGCTTTTGTTTTTATGCCGTTGAGTAACTTCACCTCCAGAAGGGGCTGCTTGTATATTCCACTGAGGGGGCAGAAACCTTCCACGAGCAAAGTCGGAATTGCTACCGCTCTTCGGTGAGTGGTTAGGGTATGGTGATGGTAAACAATTGAAACGGGATGGGCCATGGCTGGTTTGAGATAGACACTCGTCGACTTGACATGTTCATTGACCAGTTAAAGGGCGAGTTGCGTCGACAAAGAAACAACGCGTTCCGCGTGTCTTGTATAGGCAGCGCCTATAGATGTGGTCGGCCTCTCCGCCGTGGTAGCAATAGGACGATTATCGGGAGTTCGCCACACATTGCTTTTCATCGGCGGCTTCTTTCCGACTACAGGGGGTCGGGCGGGCAAGAGTTGACGGCATTATGGCGGGGCCTCTTGACGATCGGTTTGAGTAGGGCGGCGCCGACGCACAGCTGTGGCGAAGGTCATAGGTTGTGGCTCGCGGGGTGCTTTGGATGGCGTTAAAGTCCCATTGCATGTTTAACCACTTCCGGGAT
The DNA here is from genome assembly GCF_048455015.1 of Haemaphysalis longicornis. Taxonomy (NCBI): domain Eukaryota; kingdom Metazoa; phylum Arthropoda; class Arachnida; order Ixodida; family Ixodidae; genus Haemaphysalis; species Haemaphysalis longicornis. The sequence goes on from NW_027526385.1 coordinate 204,517,079, forward strand.
GACGTAATTCAGGGAATCGATTTGAGGTTTCAGCCTCATTGTAAAAAGTTTCAGAAGTTCCTTCCTAACAATTGCGCGGATTGTCTCGCGTAGTGTGTCGGAGCTAATAGCCCACGCCCGGATCTTATCCGAAGCTAGCGCATTGATGGGCCGATCGTACTGCTGTGTACAAATTTTCTGCGACTTCTCTAATGCAGCAGCCTCAGAATTGAATTCGACCAAAATTTTAGGGGGTTGCGGACAAGAAAAGCAAATAGGTTTTGCTTCCCCCCTCGCTTCAGAAAAGGGAGCTTCTCTTCTTTCGTCATTTCAAGGTCTGTCCACCGAAAGAGTTGCTTCATCTCCTCAGCGAACATCACTACCCCTTCGTGTAGTGTTCTGTGCGCGTTTCCAAGAAACGTGGTGGTCGTTGTTTCCGCCCGACGTTGCGCGAATGTTTTAAAGAACTCGCTTTTAAAAAGTTCCCAGCCGGTTAGGAAGTTTATATGGTTGTTAACCACGTTCTTGCGGTATCTTGAAAATTAATGAAACATGGCGGAAAGTATCTTCGTCATCCCGCTTATAAAAATGCGGGCGGGCTCCAATTTCTCAAAGCAGTCCTCAGGTTCATCTCCGGGTAATCCGCAGAACGATGGAGGTTCCCACTGTTGTTTCAGGATGATAGGTCAAGTGGCTTGTTGTACCTTGTTGTCGATTGCAGCAGTCTTTCTCTCGGTTCATTCTTCTAAGAGGCCAAACTCGGCCAGTAAATCTTGCATTCGGCGGCTGGCTCGGATTAGGCTGCCTTGTCGGCTTCCAGAAGGCCACGGGAGCATAAAATGTGCGTACACCGCACCTTTACAGACGTCACGAAGCCAAAGATGACGCAGTTGCCTTGAAGAAAGAACACGTACATTGGAGCGAACGTGTGCTCCCCTAACAACTCAGAGAATACAAGGCAGCAAAGATGCAGTCAACAAAGGTATGTGCGCCAGCGAGTGTCGACGAAGCAAATACGGCGGGGTCTGCTCCGCGGGCCTTTATCACTCGCCGCAAGTGTTTCTTGAACTGTCGAATTAGATCCAGAACACTGTAAATGAAAGAAGGTTATTACACGCTGGGGACATTAGTTCGAAACACTCCGCTTACCAAAGGAAATAACACGTTATTTTCTCACCAAGGAAATAACAAATAACAGAAACCAGAGCAGTAGGTCGGCAGTAACAAAACAAAAACAAACCCAATGCATGGTTCTCGGCATTATGATGCAATCATCTGCCTGTAACCGTGCAGTGCGTTCATGTCCGATGCGAGCATCATTGAAGAACATTAAAAAAAGTAGTGTTGGTACGACGGAACTCTGTGGCGCACCAGGTGAAAAAGTAACAGGTGATGATGAAACACCATTAAAAACATGCTGCTGGCAATCCCTCAAGTCGTCTCGCACCAAACTAGGAATATTTGGCAGGTCTCAAAACGACAGCTTCTAAATTAGAAGATTGATCGGGTCAACATGAAACGCTTTCTGCAAAACTAAGGAATTAGCATGTACCTGCACACAGTTTTCAAAGCCGAATGCCTTGTCGTGAATAAACTATGTAAGTTGTGTTATACAGGATAAGCCTGACCGGAACCCAAGTTGCCATGGCGTGAAAAAGTTATTGTATGGAAGGTGCTTGATTAGACATAGTTGTATCTTCTGCTCTCCATTTTTACGGACACGCAGGCTATTGAAACTGCACTGTAGGTGCAAGGCTCGTCTTTGTCACCCGTTTTATGTAGGAGTGGGACGTTCACTATCTTCCAGTCTCTAGGCAAATTCAATATATGCTTCGCAAGTGTGAGAACTTGATTTCATATTCGGTCAGTTACATGCGGAGAATGTTAATTTAGAATATTGAGTAATGAAGTTACTAATGACTGAGTTATCTCAATACCATTCATATCGTAAAATGTATCTCAATCTCATTAATATCTCAATATCAGTGATGTCATTCAGTGAAGACGGACACACTCGGCGCAAACTTCCAACTACACTTTTTGTGCCATTGCGTGAACTTTTTAAACTTCACAAGGAACGAATGCGCATGCGTAAACATTCACAGAAATTAAACGCCTGGTGATGTGGCGGCCAAGAATAGGAATTCCGATTAGGTGATTGCAAGGGACGACATTTTGACACCTCTCTCTCTGAGTGTTGCTACCGCCTGAGCTTTCGTAATTTCACAAAAAAGTTGAGTCGATAAATGGAATAAAATCGTACACTTCTGTACTATATGTTTACAGCTGCATCTCAAAGAAAGTGCAACCAAGAACCCACAAGTACCAGATTTATTTTTATTGCTGGGTTTGCGTACCCGGACATTGAGGCAACACTGACTCTGCCAAATGTACTGCCTGATACATTTTAGCGGGAGGCTGCACACTACCCAGCTTGCACAGCCAACAAGCCTCTTTCGGTGCCTCTTGTTGCAGTTGTTAGAGTTGGGGCGATTGGGATTCGTGAGGTTTTGAAGCTCCGAAGTTTCTCGGGTGTGACAAAAAGTGCCATGTAGTATGCTTTTTCTACTCTTCTTGAGGTTGTCGGACAACCGCTGCATCTATTCACGTACACCAACTTTGTTTCGATTGCCTGATGCGACACCTTCTGTCGTTGAGTGCGGCATCTACTCTGTTTCAAGATTCGTTCCACTACTGTCACGATCACTGGCTTAGGATACCCTGCAAAGACAGATATTTACTTGCTTTGTCCAAGCTTGCCAAGGTTCGGTGGCAGCAAAACTTTCTTAAAGCATTCCTAAAGCACAAACTGACTAAGCTGGGTAAAGTCATTATGCCAATCGCGTCACCCCTGATAAGTGCAAGCAGAGGCACCAAAAGAGGATTGTCGGCAGTGCGAGCCCGGTAGTGTACAGCCTCCCGCTCAACTGTAACAGGCAGTACATTGGGAGACTAGAATTGCCTGAATTTCTGGTCACGCGAACACAAACAAAGGTATAAATCCGGCACAGGTGAGTCTTTTGCTTCACATTGTTTAACGTCCAAGGTCCCAGGCGTGCGAATCTATATCGACGATACATTGAAATGTGCTAGCAAGAAGGAGGAGCACAACGCCAGCCTCCAAAAAGCCTTGCAGTTTCCCAAGAGTGCCGCCCTAACGCTTAATGCTGCTAAGTGCGAATTCGGGATTCCCTAAATCGACTTCTCGGGTGACTTGATAAGCCAATACCGGATGAGACACAGCCCGGCAAACAGAACCCCATTAGCGAAATTACGCAACCAGTTGACAAAGCCGGTGCCCACAGACGGCTAGGGGTGTCTAACTATTTTGAAATACACATACCGCATCTGGCGCAAAGATCGACGGTCCTGGGAAGCATCATTTGGATAACACCGCCTTCGAAGTGTGTGAGAATCATTCCCGGAATTAGAAATCTGTTTGTGCCTTACTAAGCATTGCCCCCATGCTAGCCATTTTTATCCTATCAGTGTAACAAAGGTCGTCGCAGATGCTTCGAAAACGGCATCGGTGCAGCTCTCCTGCAACCTTATGTTGGCTGGTAGCCTGCGCATCATGCACAATGACTGAGACATAGTACCGATACAAACCAGACGAAATCGAGATAATGGCGATCACTTTTGGGCGTGAGAAGTTTTTTCACTTCGTTTGCGGCCCCAAATTTGCCACTGATATGGACAACACACCTGTGAAAGCAAATGCATCGAAGTCTATTGGTGACATGCCGCCACCACTTCTGCGGTTCATTGTGTGGTTGCTCAGATTCGATTATGTTCCTCACTTCGTCCTAGGTTAACAGCGGTTTAAAACTGATATAATACCCAGATATTCGCCAGTGGAAGCGAGAATACTGGATGTTCCTCACTTTGTCCTAGGTAAACAGCTATTTATGACTAATATAGTACCTAAATATTCGCCAGTGGAAGAGAAATTTGGATGACTTCAAGGACGATATCGGCATTCATGCAGTTATCGTGCTTTCAGAAGTGGTAAAAAAGAAAATGTTTGCTCCTCTAAATTAAGCATGCGTCACTCATCTATATTTACAAACTGCGGTGTGCTGCCTGAGAAACAATACTAAAAGGCTGGTTGAAATCACTCATCGCAGATTTCATTGAAGTTCAAGGGATTGTCCTGAAATGAACAAAGGTCGTCTTGCCTAACGCTATGTGAGTTAAAATACTGTGTCGCATTCATGAAGTTAGTCATCATCATCATCACCACCTTATCTTGGACCACTGCAGGGGAAAGGCCTCTCCCATTATTCTCTAAAAACTCCGGTCCTACGCTAACTGCGACGAATTTATTCCCGCACACTTCTTGATCGCACCTGCCCATTTAACTTTCTGCCGCCCCTGGCAAGCGTGTCTTCTATAGGTATCCACTCTGTTACCCTGAATGAGCAACGGTTATCTTGCCTTCGCAATATATGCCCTGCCCGCGTTCCTTTCTTCTCCTTAATTTTCACTAATATGCCCTTCTAGGCGTTCGTTTTCTTACCCACTCCGCTCAATTATCGTCCCTTCATGTTACACCTACCATCTTTTCCTCTGTTAGATGGGGAAGATGAACCCTCTTAGTGAGTAGCCAAGTTTCGGCCACGTAGGTGAGTACCGGTAAGATGCAGCTGTTATACATTCTCCGCTTCAGGGGCAATCGTAGGCTGCCATTCATTATCTGAGAATGCGTGCCGAATGCACTTCATCCCATTCTTATCCTTCGAAATAACTCTGCCTCATGGTTGGAATCCGGGGTAAAAACTTTGCCTGAGCAGGTGTATTCGCTTACCATTTTCACGGTCTCGCCACGTATCGAAAATCGTGTGCTGTCCGGATCATTACTTTAGTTTTAAACATAATAATTTTATCGCCGGTGGTTCTAATTTGTCCAGTGCGGTAAGCATGCTTTGCAGTTCCTCCCCTGAGGTACTTAACAAGGCAACGTCATCGGCAAATCTCCGGTTACTGAGGTATTCTCCATTAACCCTTACTCCCGCCTGTTCCCAATCCAATTTTGTGAATACTTCTTGTAAACGTGCTTCGAATAACATCGGAGAGATTGTGCGTCTTTGCTAAGCGCCCTTCCTGATAGGTATTTTACTGCACTCCTATGGAGGGTAATGGTAGCTGTGGACCCACTGTATATATCCTCTAGTATTCTTACATACTGCTGGTTCCGTAATGATCTCGTTCCGTAATGCCTGAATGTCTGCTGAGGTTTTCAAACGTCAAACGTTTTCTCATTTTATTTATGAAGGCTATACAGCGTGTCCCAGTTATCATTCACCAAGAATGAAAAAAGCAATGATGTAACTCGAAGAAAACCTAGTCCATATTGTTTGCAGTACTGTGAAGAAGCGAACATGTTTTTTCGTAACGACACTTAACTGAATTATTGTAAATAATTATATAACTCGAAAATTACTGTCCTAATTACTGAAGTGTCAATAAGGCATTTGGAGGTACACACGAGGGGCATCTAACTGCGGTATTCTAAGCGACGAAATAATTGCGTAGTCATTTATTCTGACTGATAAAGAAAAGCCCCAAAATATGAAAAATACCACGTGACGGCGCTTCCGCGCGCATTGTACAGCAGCGTCCCCAAATAAGCTGATTGAAAGCAACGGCGTCGCGTGTTACCCGACCGAAGAGACAGCTCATCACTTTGATAATGGCATGCATGGAAGGAGCAGCAATAGCAAGATTTGCGGGGCGCTTTTTCAGATAGGGCACAAACTCGGTCGCGATTTCTTCTTTCTTTCGTTTGTTTATTTCATTCAGGCTAACTCAGAGGCACCTGTTTGAGGGCGTTGCCCTACGATGCGTGCGGAGGCGCCCTCAGGTGATATTTTTTATATTGCGCGGGTTTTCTTTATCACTCAGAATAAATGTGTTCGCAATTTGTTCGTCGCAGAAAATGCCGCAGATAGATGCCCCTCGTGGGTATCTACAAGTGCGTCATTGACCTTTCAGTGATTAGAACAATACTTTTCGAGTTAGATAACTACAAATAATATTAACATATTATATACAAACCAATATTTAGCTCTCACTAACGAAAAGAATACTGTCCGCTTTTCCACAGTACTGAAAACATTATCCACGAGTTTTCTTCAAGTTACGCCGTTACTCTTTGTTTATTCTTGGTGCATGATAGCTGGGACACACTGTATAAAGGGTTACTTATACTCTGCGCACTTCTCTATCACCTAATTGATCGTAGGAATATGATACATTGTTGCATAAACTTTATGAATGCCTGTTTTCTGTTTAGGGTGACTGAAATCTAAGGTGGCATAATTTCTGTTCGCGATTATCTTGGTAAGTACCTTGTAGACGACTGCCAGTAAGCTGATAGGCTATAATTTTTCATGTCCCTCATCTCACCTTTTTTAAGCATTAGTATGACGTTCGTTGTTTCCGACATTCCGGTATACTCCCGGTCATCCGGTCATAAGGCATTGCGTCTACAGGTTTGCCAGTTTTACTTCCACAATGTGCCCGCCATACTTCAAGCAGCCCAATGTTATTTAATATTCACCAGGTGCTTTGCCTTCTTTGAAATATTTTGAAGCTTTTCTTACTTCTTCTGTCATTACTTGTTGGATGCCTATCTCATTTCCACTACTTTCTCTTTCGGCAGTATCATAGAAGTCCCGGCTACTGTACATATCTCTACAGAACTCCTCGACTACATTGACTATTTTATCCTACTTTGTGATCACATTGCCTTGATTGTCCGAAAGTGCATATATCTGATTTCTCCCAACACCAAGACGCCTCTTCACTGCTTTTAGGTGGCCTTCGTTCTTTACAGCATATTGGATGTTCTTCAGAATATACTCCTGTGTGTCAGCTATCGTACGCCTATTGAATAACTTCTAAAGCTCCGATAGTTGAATTCTGTCATATGGGGTGCGGATCCTCATACTTTGTAGTTTCCTAATTAGATCTTCTAGATCCTGGGAACGTTCGCCAGTATCCTGTCTAGCCATCGTGCCCCCCACTTCGCTTGCACACTCTGTGATAATGCGTGTGAGATTGCCGCTGGCTTCCTGTATCGTAACCTCTGCTTCCTCGGTTAGAGCTGAATATCAGTTTTAATCCTGAATTCTTCAACTTTAGGCGTCACTGTAATGTCATTGATCGGCTTATTAAGCACTAGGTTGGGGCGGTCACTCCTCAAATCCAGCCTAATCCGAGATCTCACCCTATGGTGGTCACTAGAACTGACGCATCCGGTCACTTCTACATCCTGCACGACGCCGAGATAATGGAATAATATGAGGGCTATTTTATTTATGAGCTCCCCATACCGGCTCCTGCACGTCTACTTGTGGTTCTCCCGTTTGCAGAAGAATGTATTCATGATGCGCAGATAATTTCGTTCTGCGAACTCGACTAGTAGGTACCCTTGGTATTTCTACAGCCCTGATCAGAGATACCAACTGCCTTGTCACCAGCCTGATTCTTGTGTACTTCAACATTTAAATCTACCATAACTACGGTATACTGGGTTTTTACTTGAGCCATTGCCGATTCCGCATCTTAATAGAATCGTTCAACTAGCTGGTCGACATGCCTGGATGTGACGCGTGGCCCTGTACGACCATGAGTTTGTACCTCTTATTCAGCCTTATCACAAGACCCGCCACCTTTTTGTTAACGCTATAGTATTCGTCTATGTTTCTAGGTATGCCTTTATTGACTAGAAATCCCACTCCGAACCTCTTCAACCGAAGAGACCACGGTAACACCGGTAGTGTGCATTTTTCAGCTCTGTAAAGGCTTCACCTTTCCTCCTAACTTCACTAAGCCCTAGGAGGTCCCAATACGGCCCTCTAATTCCTTGAACAACACCTCAAGACTTGCTTCTCTAGATAAGGTTTTCGCGTTAAACGTTGCCAGGTTCAGATTCCAATGTCGGCCTTTCCGGCTCCAGGGATCCTTAGCACCGTCTGCTGTGTCAGAGGTCTGACCACCGCCGTGGTCAGTTGCTACGAAGCCACTGGAGACTGAGAAACGTGGGGTAATTGGGGTATTCATGAGAGGTTTTGGCCATTACTACACCAGATCACTTAAGCATAAATGCGTGCAACAAAAAGAGCCATCGACTGGTTTTCGGGCCAGGTCTCAATAGCGACATCGAAAATCTGGTAACAAGCTGCACTGTTTGCCCAAAATTCTCGTACAGGTAACAAATGGAATCACTAGCGCTCTGGCCAACCCCAGAGAATGTCTGGAACAGAATTGGCGTTCATTTGTTTATGTATGCTGCAAGCAACGACATATGACTGTTTGATGCGTTTTTGAAATTTCCTGAAGTCGAAGAGCTGCCGGACACAACGACTGGCAATGGCATCAATAAAGGGAGGGCAGTCTTGTGTAGATATGATATTCCCTTTAGAAGTCTGGGGTTATAACGGTCCCCAGTTTACCTCCGATGACTTATCTTTTTTTCACCCAGATATGACCGTGATATTAGGTTATTGAAAACTCATTGCGAGGTAATGGGAAACAGGTTTATTACGAAAACATGGAGAATAATTGGTATTCATAAACGTACAGACGTAGGCGATGAAACGCACATTAAAACACGGACATGCACAATGGTGGAACGTCCCGGGTAGCAAGAAAAGGGACAACTGCAAATCGTCAGCGTAAACTTTGCAAATGAAAGTTAGTGTTACCTTACATGGCGAAGGAATGCCTGCTGGTGGTGAGGCACATGAGGGCAGGCATTTGATGTGCACCAGAAGCAGTGGCCTTGCGGGGTAAGTAGCGGAGGTGAAGGGAAAAAAGAGGACGACTGCACTTGTACATGTTGTAGATGCTCACCAGGTAGATGGTTGCGACGGGGTGCCTGGATGTTCAACAACAGCCGCAGGACAGCGGGGTTCTAGCCTTCGTTCAACAGGCTTACGACACCTATGAATAGCACATTAGACCATCCTACTCTATTCCGAGGATCACTTTTCTCTCTTCCTATTACTTCCTTGGCTGCTGTTACACGCTGAAATATTCCCACTATTCTTTCGGCGGATGGGTCGCTACCCTTGGCACGTACTTTATCACAATGACATCATGCACACAACCTCGAGTGGTAGGTTTCCGCGGTTAAACAGGACTCGCAGAGATAGTAATTAATATTGTCAAAAGGATCATCGAGAATATTGGAGGAAAGGATTACTTGTGGCTGGGTCTACTCAGCTATTGCTCGAACCTACTGTTCGAGAGCAGATCTCCAAAACAATTGCTGCAGCGTAAGAAATTACGCTATCGCCTTCAGAAATTCAGACATTGCTCTGGATGCGAGCCCTTCAGGCACCGGTTTTCTGTCCTTTCGAAACCAATTTTGAAGTTCCCTACCAGCCTTTTTTCTTCCCCCCGCTGCGCTTGTTCGAACTTCACTGCCTGCATTTCTAACCTGTACAGCACTGACTTGACAGTTACTGGCCTATACGAGCACGGGTTTGTCCTGACGTCTTTACCCATGCACAGACTCTTCATCCTGCTCATTTGCCATGCGGCCGGTATTTTCTTCTATCCTTGTTCTGATGGCTTGTAGGAGCTTTCCCTTGCTCCTTGGTCCTAACTGGTTAATTCAGCTTGTCCTCATCTATCTCCAGACATTCCGACCTACCCTTCGCGACATCTTCGTTTCACGGCGGGACCTCTTGAACCACCTTATCGAACTTTTCCGTGATGATGTTGTGTAGGTATTTCACTGCTTCCTTTCCCTTGAGCACCTGTCCCTGCTTGTTTTCTATAGTACCGCTTTCTATGAGACTCGAGGGTTTTCCTAATGCCTGCACAAGATTCCAAAACGATTTCGGCTCGTCTCTAACCCTCCCTCCTATTTGGACTACCCATTGCTCGCTATCCGCTTATATTTTCATCTCCACAAACTGCTGCACTTCCTTTTCATTTGCTAATATTCATGAGATATTAGGTCCAGCTCTTCCTGCTGCCTCCCTTCCCTTCTGGCCTGCCTGTGCTGTCAATACGCCTGTTCCCGCCTCTGTATCGCCTCCCTAATTTCTTTGTTCCACCAGCTTTTGGGCGTTTCTTTCCTCGGCATCGGTTGACCCCCTCGGCATTAACTTTTTTTCGTGAATATTTTTGATGAGCATGTCTTATTCTCACTCTTCTAACAGGACTTCCTTCTATGTCAGCCTCTATACTATTGGCTATAACGACAATTTGTTTGCTGTTTCACGTTGGGTGCTGGACCGTTTGGCCCGTTTTTTTGCCCCCTGTTTCCCAAAACCCAGGTTTATGTGCTTCTGGTCACTGTTCATAATTTGGCCCCCTTCCTCATTTATGGTCATTCCATCCAACCATTCATAAAGGCTCTCAGAAACAAGTCAGTGGTCAATACTTGACTGTCTCCTACCACACTACCACGTCATTTGACCCTCGCATTTTTGTTCCCTATTTACTATGATCATCTTTTGGTACTCAGAAATATCTAGCATTATACTTCTGTGGGTCTGTATACCCGTCTAGACCTTCAAATGTGGGAGTTCATGTCTCCTACCAATAGAACCTCCCCGGAACGCTTGGAATCCCGAGGTCCTTTTTACTCACGCCAGTGTTCTTTGCTATCCTTACCCGAAAACAGGTACGACACCCCTAAAGCCATTTCCCTACCCCAAACTATCCCTTTCACCCACACATGCTCTATACTGTATTCTTTCAATCTCTTCCAATTAGCCCCCTTGCCGTATAAGGATACGTACTCCGCCTTTTCTCAATCCAGCCGTCCTGTTACAACCTTCCCAAACATACTCTACGATTACCGGAGGTTCTTCCGAGTCCCGTAGGTGCATCTCGGTCAAAAGGTGTACCTGGGTATCTTCAGCTCATGCTGCTTCATGAGCTGAAGCAGCAGGGAATCTACATCCACTTCTCTCTTTTCCTGCCAAACTGCATGTTTAGGTGTGTAATCTTCAGTCTCCGACTCTGTTCTTTTCATGCCGTCGCCATCCCTACCGTTTGCCTGCACCAATCTGCACCGACCCCGCTATCTCCCTTTGCTCCTTGCATTTGTCTACGCCATCTTCGCAAAAGCCTGTGGCCCCCCTAAAAAAGCCAAAGTTAGCGCCGTGTGTCGTCTTCCAATGGCTGCTCCCACCTGCCCGCTGAAATGCACTCCGTCACACTGGAGCCCCCTTTCCCGGCACACCCATCGGACATCCGTGTTGAAGTCCACGACAGCAAAACTCAGCTCCTTGTGCAGCTCACGTATGTCTCGGTTTACCGCTACAACTTCCGTTTTCATATGCTCTCCAATCCTAATGATCTCTGGTACTCTGCTCACGATGACCTGCACATGTGGGTGCAGCACCCGAAGTTCCTTCCCCCCATTTTCCAGTTGCTTGCACACTCCCGGGCCCCTTCCCTGAAGAACGTTATTGGTTCCTCCTGCGGTAACCACTAGGTTCTGCCCGGCATATTTTCCCACGACTTATTCTTTGCCTTTTCTAACAATACCCTGAACGTGTGCCCTGGGAACATGCCAACCTGCACTCTCTTGTCCTCTCTCACCCATCCACTAATCTCCATATCTGAGAAGCGCATGTTGGAGTGCCCCGCCACGATCACCATGTTCCTTTCTTCCTTTTCCTGCCTGCCCACCGGCGCGAAGCTTGCACACACACACTCTGCACTTGAAGTCCTGCCCTTCGGCGTTTTCGACGCACCCGAGCTAAGTCTCCTCGAGCGGGTTCGCACACCGTGGACACCACACCCGGCTTCTTCTTCGGAGGCATGGTACTGCCCGTTCAAGGCGTGCACAAATCTGACTTACTTCACTGCGGTTTTTTCGCGCGCTTCCCTCCAATCTAAAAGTAAGCCACAACGTGCTAGCATTTCCTACAGCGTGAAATCTTCTTTCACAAATTACAAACTGGAATCACCAACAATCGTGTTTTCAAACCGCCACCTGCAACAACCGCGCGACACATCTGATTCGATTACTTCCCTACGATATCAACTACCGCTCCTTTCAACAAACCCGATTGGCCAAAAGTACATCTCTCTAAAACATGGTCACTCTGAAAGAGTAATATTAAATTTACCTTATTCATTTTTGTCGTCGATGCCTCCGCCACGCTCTGTAAGTCCGCACACCTACGTTCGTGCTACATTCGTCTGGACACCTGAATCTCTCTGAGGTGCCCTCTCCAGCAACGCTGAGCCGGGGTGCTGTCTTTACTGCATCCGACCTCGCTACGGTCTACCGTTGCATTGCCTGCAGTAACAGCTCAAACCTCTGCTCTACAAGGCTCCAGTTCTTCTCTGCATATTCCTACAGCAAAAAGGCTGTGGTGGCTTCATTATATTCATCATGAAGATGCATGACGATGCCGCGCTTCCGTTCGTTACTGCCCTGGCGAACGCAATCCCACTTCCGTTACCATGTTCCGGCATCCAGTAGTAATCACGCAGCGTTGAAGTAACAAAAAGGAGAACGCCTATTTGTAATAACGTGCCGGTATATATAGCGCGAGAAATTGCATTATAACAGCCAAGCAGTACAGAAACAGGGATAAGCTAAAGGCAGATAAAAAATAACGCATTCTCAACTACCACGATACACTTGTTATTCAAAGTCAAACTACAGAAAATTTAAAAAGAAATCTTCATCCTTGTAGGGCCAATAGGACATTCTTTCTCTGCTTAAGATACCCTATCGCGTCACGCGCATGCGATATGTAATGTTTAATTGCCCATTTGTTGCGAGCGCAGTCAACCAAGAAAGAACATAAGCCAGCCCAACAAATATCAAGCTAGCACAGTATGATACAGAAGTGGAAGCGGCTAAAATTACCTTCGTTTTTGCTGCGCTTTCCGAAGCAATCATGAGAAAAGACAAACTGCTGGTGTACCTACGAAAGTTACCCACACTCGGCACGCTCTCGCACGAAATCCGTGCGATAGCTTGAAGTTCGCATTCGTCATGCACTCTGCGCGTTCACAGTGTTTTCGCCCAACAACAAACGTTCCGTAAACAAACTTCCACTACAATTTACACTTGACATTTTAGCTCATTTATGCTCACTTTAACAGGAAACGTCACGACGGCCTTGCAAAAAGGATATACACTATTTAAAAGTAACTCCTTTTTTCGCAATGTGGGGTCGTAGCTCCAAATTAGGAATATTGAGCTCGCAGCGTTCTGTCATAGAGGTATTTGTTGTGGCGCTGCCTGGATATTCCTGTTCTACGTCGCCGGCATTTTCGTTTGAGTCTCGCCTGAGGGGATGCTGCCACTCCCAGCTGTTCATTAGCAGCGAACAAAACCTTCAAAAAGTGGCCGAGATCCACCGAATATCCTGCTCGCAAACCTGGTAAATTTTGGTTCATTTGGTTGGAACCTGGAACCATGTCAGCTGACTCGGCTGCATATAATCAAGCATACTTCTCCGACACTTCGTCCCGCGCAATGGCATCAGGAATGCTGCGTCACAGCTTGCACTCATACAAGTTAGTTACTTTCAAGGCTCTTGTTACCATAGCAACAATCCTTGTGCCGTGGTGTCATGACCATCCGAGATGTCCACTGTATGAAGCGGTTTCCGCGAGCAGCACAGTAAGAATGGTACATGCTATAAAACCGGACCCTCGAGTATGCCGCGACACTGCAATGCCAGGCGCGCCAGACACGCAAAATTCTGGGTCAATGAAGCTGCACCGACCACCGTCCTCACCATCGAACGTGCAGTCATAAAGGCGTCTAGCATAACCATATTAGAATGCATACCACGAAATACTGCAATGATGGCGGAAAGAAACATTGTACATGGTAGAAGCCTCTTAAAGAGACGTGGCTTATGGAATAATATCACCTTCCTACGGAGCCGCAGGCTTCACACTGAATTTGCTTTGAAGGCTTTCCATTTCCTCGCAGTTTCTTGTAGTTTTTTTCTGGTACGATGACATAGGTACTGCATTGGTTATGGCATTTTAAAACAGTAAATAGGCGCAATAATTGCTGCTGTGCAATGCGAGCGGGTATTTATGAGCTCAGTTAGCTGGCTATATTACCGCATAAGTGGGCATATCGAAGTATATTTGTTGAGTACGAGGACGCTCAAACGCAGTTATCTCAGGGTGCTTTATCACGTAGTGGTTTCTCTCTATGATACGTCTATTAGTTCAACTGGCTACAGCCGTGGTTAATACAGACATGTGGCGCACTCTTTAGGCGTTCATGTTCCTATTCCACTATTGAATATCATCACCTATTTATCGGCTTTTATTGCCCAACAACGTATAAAAGACTGCAGTGAAATCCACCGAAGGGTAAGACAAATACAGATAACATAGCCTTCAATAAATGTTGGGCATAAGCCAAATGAAGGACCACATATTTGCATTCAAACTCTTCTTTTTATAGAGAATAGAGGTTTGCTGCAACTTAATGATTATTAAAGCGATTGAATTGCTTTCGAATAGAGTTTCACGCTGGAGCAGTTAGTGTAGAGTGAAGCATATAACCAAACGTAAGTATTATAAAATAATTCCAATGCCCTTATGGGATATCCTGCTCACCGCTCCATCCGCCTTTTCCGACGTTCTCATAAAATGAAAGTTGTTTGATAGCCTTCCGGCAAAGCGTTTCTTTTTTGGCGGCATTTTTTCGTACACCTGGCGTGCATGGTTGTACTGAAAAACCCCTAAAGCTTGTGGGTGAAGGGGCAAACGCAGACAAAAAGATAGGTATTTTTTATATCCATAAGCTGGAGACGGTGATATCAGCTGTCCGGTGCTCCTGTAGGAGCGAGCAAAGAGACATGAAAAGATGACACTGTGGAACTCATGGACACGTTTTGATATTGAAATTTTTTTAGGCGTTATCACGAATTCAAAATCACCTTTGGAATGTTAGCTCTCTAGACGTCGTATTCGATGGAACATTTCATTCATTAACGTCGCCACTTCTCATACACTTAACCAAGTGTGAATGTTCTACTGTTTGATCTAAGTGTGAAAATTCTCATATGAATTTTCCCTCTTCTCATTCGCAGAACTAAGTGTGAATTTTGTAATTAGGCGCCAGTTGGCGACGAGGAAAAGGACACCGAATGTGCAGCTGCTTGCACAGGGTGCAGAAAAATCGAATGAGGCTGGTGGTGAGGAGACGCCTGTGACGCGCTGGGCTTGAGAGCGCGGCCCTGTGATCGTTTCGGGGAAAACCCGCAGCACGACCGCTGCTGTTCCCGAGAGCCGTCCGCTGCAGATCGCTTGCTTGGAGTTGCTGACGTGCTGGGCGAAAGATCGTGGGTCCGTGTTACCAAAGAGGTGGAACCATCGGTGCGCACCCACTGCTACGCTACGGGTGCTACGACGATGCCTGTTTGATGTGATTTACCTTACTCTGAAGTGTTGTAGAGCCGGGCATCGGGTCAGCCACACCGTAGCGTTCCGTTCGACACCGCCCACGTCGAGAAGTCGAACCCCCAAGACTGCGACTCAACCCAGTAGGATATTATATTCCCTCTATAGAGAACAATTTCACGTTAGCCTGTCCATCTTTAATGCGTGTAATTTTAGCTTCCTGTTCTTGCTTCCTGCCGCTATCTATCTTTTGCTTCTGCTTTCTAGTTATGGATAAAGCAGCTCTTAACCGCGCACGCACGGGCACTGACTCAAAGCCATTCATCCCAATCATGGACCCATTCATGACAAAAAAATGTCGAGCCTGCCAGGATTTATTAAAACTTGTTGAAAGGAGTCAATGAGCCACGAGTGTTCGTGTAACGTTAGCTTCAACAGCATGGATCTGGAAAAATAATGGCAATAGGATCTCAGCTAAGACTCGTGAGATGCGCTTAGGATGGGTATAGACAACAAATGTGCTGAGCAATGCGCTGTTAGAGCCGCTGAGATGGAGGCCAGCCGAAGAAATGGCTGAAAGACAGAAGGAAGCCACGGAGCGAGCTAAAGAAGCCGGGGAAAGAGCTAAAAATGCTAGAGAAAGGGAGAAGGAGCTGTTGCTGCTAAAGATCCTACTCCAGTAGGGTGTTACAGCCAACCAAATATCCCCCCGAGAGCTGAAACTGTTGCAACTCCACGTGCAATCAACCTGCAAAAATTGCTTCCTCTTTTCGAAGATTAGCGCAATGGCTTGCACACGTACGTGCAACGGTTTGAGCGTGTTGCAATCGGACCGCAGTGGCCTCAACACAAATGGGCACTAGCAGTAATGATGTGCTTGAGCGGGGAGGGGCTTACCATCACAAGGAGGATGAGCAGCGAGGAGTCCCTAGGTTGCGTTAAAATTAAATGGGCGTTGCTTCGGCGTTTTCAGTCCACATCCCAAGGTTATCAAGAAAACTTAAGAAAGGCAAGCGCATGGGATGGCGAAATCGGGAAACAACTAGCAGCAAGACTTAGGGGGAAATTTGATTATTGGATAGAGATGGCGAATGTGCAAAAACCATTTGATGCTCTTCGCGGTCAAATGATCGGCGAACAATTCATCCGCTGCTGCCATCCTAAGCTTGTCATCTTCCTCAAAGAGCGATGGCGTAAAACGCTGAACTACTTGGCCGAGGGTACAGATTGTTTTCGTGAGGCACAAGACCTCTCGAACATTGGGAATAGTTCCAAAAGTTTGCAATAAAACAGAAACTGCGGGAGACTCACAGAAAAGGTGCCACCTAGATGCTTTTTAAGCAATCGCTCGGGACACAGAGCTCAAGAATGTGGTAACGACCCTAATGATCGAGTTAGAAGCGCCTTGGTCAAAAATCAAAAACTGCTGGAACCATCCCAATGGCAAAGAGCAGGTGGCTGTTGATGCTGTGACTGAGCCTCAGAAAGTGAGAGAGAGTTGTCAGGGGTAGGGCGGTGGCGGTTCGTGAGTTTTCTAAGCTCCGACGTTTTTCGGTTGTCATAAAAACCGCCTCACTGTTATCTTTCTTTCAACTCTTCTGGAGGTTGTCGGATAACCGGTGCATATAGGCACCTATACACACTTTGTTTCGATTGCCTGATGCGACAGCTTCTTATGATTGTTGAGTTCTGCGTCTCCTCTGTTTCAAAATTCGTTCAATTACCGTCAGGATCACTGGCTTAGGGTACTGCGCCAAACTGATGTTATTTTTTTTTGCTCAAAGGTTGGCCCCACGGAGTAGCAGTAAAACTTGTTAAATCATTTTTATAGCACAAACTGACAAAGCGGAGTAACCTCATTAACGACAATTGTGTCACCCCTGATAAGTGCAACAAGAGGAACCAAATGACGTTTCTGGGCTGTAAGAGCCCGATACAAAACAGCCGACCACTCAGCTATAACAGGCAGCACATTGGGCAGACCGGGCATTGTCCGAATGTCCGGTTACGTGAACACAGCAATAGCATTAAATCTGGCACTGGTGAGTCCTTGGCTGCACATGTTTAAGATTTGGCTGTAAACCTATGTTTAAGAAGTCTGCTATTTTATCCCGTGGCCTGGACGCAACTTCTGCGAATAATTACGGATGCTGAGGAGACAGCAAAACTAGGCGATAACTGTATCAGCACGCCCTCGCTTGCGCTCCCTCAAAAAAATTTCGTTTTGGCCACGGCATCGTCTTGTGTTTATTCTCTGTTTGTGTTTACGCATACCGTTTGTTCCTTTGGAAGTGTAAAAAGTTCGAACAGTGCGCAATAAAAGTAGTTTTTGGAAGTTCGCTCACTGTGGTTCTATCTTCCCGTCATCCGTTTCTCCTCATTTCTTGCGCAAATATTTTATTTACTTAAGGAGTACCAACAACCTCGGGATGCTACCATTGTTACGATTGGTACGCCGTATAGGCGCTACCATTTTGTAACGCTACCCTTTGCGATCACCTTGGCGCTTAGGGTTCTTCAAACAACCATATATAAAATATCCGACCATGTCCCAGGAGCGCGTATTTATATCCAAGATGCATTGATATGAGGCAGCGCGAGGGAACAGCATGATGCCGACCTCCACAAAGCCTTGCAGTTTTCCAAGAGCGCCGGCCTAACGCCTAATGCTGCTAAATGAAAATTCGGGGTCACCGAAATCGACTTCATGGGTGACGTGATAAACCAACACAGGGTCATATTCAGGCCCGCAATAAGAGAAACATTAGGAGAAATACCGCAACCGGTTGATAAATCCGGCGCCCACAGACTGCTAGGGTGTTCAACTACTTTGGTTTATACATACAGCATCTGGCGCAAAGTACGACGCTCCTGCGAAGAATCTTTTGTATGACACCGTCTTCGAAGTGTGTGAGAAACATTCCCGCGAATGGAAATCTGTTTGTGCCCTCCTAAACACTGAATCATTGCTAGCGATTTTTGATCCTATCTGTCGCAGATGCTTTAAAAACTGCATCGGTGCGGCTCTCCTGCAAACTAATTATAATTGGTGGCTGGTAGCCTACGCATCACGCATAATGACTGAGACAGAGCACCGATAGGAACAAGACAAAAGTCCAGACCATGGCAATTACTTTTTGGTGTGAGAAGTTTTTCACTTCGTGTACGTCCCAAGATTCGTCACTGAAACGCTCCACAGACATCTGAGAGCAATTGCATCGAATCTCATTGGTGACATGCCCTCACCACTTCAGCGATTCTTTCTGTGTTTGCTCTGACTCGATCATGGTGTTCACTTTGTCCTAGGTAAACAGCTGTTCCTGGCTAAGATGTTTTCTAGATATTCGCCAGTGGATGAGAGAATGTGGATGACTTTCCGGATGAAGTCGGCGTTCAGGCAGTTAGCGTATCTTCAGAACTGGTCAGGAAGACTATGTATGCTCGTCTAACTAAGAAACGAAGAACTAAAAGGCTGCTTGAAACCACTCATCTTAGAGTTTATCGATGTTTCAGAAATTGGCCAGCAAGGAACAAAGTTGTCATGCCTAAGGCCATGACAGCTACAATTCTGTGTCGCATTCATGAAGGTCATCATCATCATTATCACCAGACCATCACACGCCCAATTCAGGGCAAATGCCTCTCCCATTATATTCAGTTACCCCGGTTCTGCGCTAACCGCGAAAGATTTATTCCCGCAAACTTCTTGATATCATTTTCCAATGGTATAGTCCTCGGCCATGCATTTAAAGCTGGGAACAAGCCGTTTATATCCTGTTTACTTCCTGATTAAAAACCAAAAATGAATGGCTCGCGCCTATTCCGCTTTTTTCTCCCCGCACGGTGGCCTTATTTGAACGGGATGCTAGGCCGAGTTTTCATGCTTTTGGTAAGTGCTGAGACTCAGCAGTCGAGCGACAACACGTGGGTCGACGGTGTACCACCCTGCACTGAGGGGGTGGATGGTTGGGACAGCACAAGCAGAACACAAGCAGCACAGATGAATAGAGATAAAAAAGGAGTCAATATACTGCCATGGTTTCGTAGCAGGCTTAGAGGATGGGAGTAAATGCGAACGAGGGTAATCAAAACTGATGGGCAAGGCTTTAAAATGGTAACCAATCTGACGGGCCACTAGTGATAACAGCGGCAAAAATATGTAAGCTCGGGTACTAAAGCAGACCCGTGAATTGTATGCTCAATCTACGGGTTATGTGACTCAGCCGAGTGTTCAAATATAGCACACAATTGTTTAGCAAATGTTTTTGGAGAAGGTAGAGAGAAGATAGTGCGGATACAACACCGACAATAGGCAACAATTATTGCTAAACTGTCATATTCTGGGTATTGTTCCTTATTTAGGCATTGTTGCCTATTGCCAACGTTGTATCAGCACTATCTTCTATCGGCTTTCCCCCGAAAACATTTCATAAAAAATTGATTGAGATATTTGAACATTCGGCAATAGCACTGTAGATTTGCGCTTTTTGTCAGTAGGAGTTGCGCTTTTGAGATTTAATTATAAAAAAGGAAAAGAAGGCCCTGGAAATTCCTAGCACTCGCACTTACATAATTATAAATCCTGCTGAATGAGGAGTTGCTATTGCTGTTTTGAACGAAACAAGTTATTACACTAAACTGCAGAAGCAATTACTTGCCACCTCTTTCAAAGAGCCCCATGCAGCCGATAAGAAATTAGAACACCATAAACGAGTCCGCCGTGCCACAATTGAACATAGGCATAAAAACTGATAGACAAAAAACATTCCAAGGTCTCATTCGATTATACTTCACTCCAGTCTGTTTGTATCTCTTCCGCAAGGCTCAAAATTGAAGAATCCTGACAGGTTAATTGTCTTTCAAATAGGTAACGTGACTGAGAACATTTCTAGCTATGTCGACCACATTATCGAAGAAATCTCGCTCACATTTCCCTCGTATATGAAGAATGCTAGTTATTTCGTAAGTGAAATAAAACACTGCACGATCCCGGACAACTGCTTCCTTGTAAGATTGGATGATGCTTCTTTGTATACACACAAAATTCCTGCAGGTGGAATCGAATCTGTCAGAACACCTTAGAGAATTTCAAACCGACTAAGCTGATGACAGCCATAGTTTGAAAATATTAGCCTTCAATACTTGAAAACAAAAAAAACAATTTGAATTCAATAACCAATCCTACGTGCAAGTAAGTGGCACAGCTATAGCGACGAAAATATCCTCAAAATATGACAACATAGTCATGGGCACCCCTATAATACAGTTGCTTGAGAACTTCCTTTTAAATCCAATATCTCAAAAGCAGTACATCGGCGTCATTTCCTTGGACTGGTCTCTTGATGGGGAAACCCAGAATAAAATAATAACTATTATACCCGAAGCGCACACGGATATTGCATTCTCACACGAGTATTCAGCACCAGCAACAAATATTCTTCACATGCAGAAAACAACTGATGTACACAGAGTAGTTAGATCGGTGTACCGAAATAGGCACACCCACACCAATACTTGATATTTCACAAAAGCCACGTGAGACACTGCCAAACAGTCATTCCCCACGGCGAAGCCCGATGGCTTCGGCAGAATTTGCTGTAACCAAAATGACTACACCTCCAATTGTGACAAGCTCCGCATTTTCTTTGCACGACAAAAAAATCCACAACCATTCCTTGAACAGTTAATAAGAGAGGACTAAAAAGAGCAGCGTTCTAGACTTGTTAGTGGTACTAAAAGCTCCACTTTAGGGTGACAAACAAATCTGGTTGTGACATATTAGGCATCTTGCCCAACGTCCTGGAAATATTAAGGGACACCACAATATCTTGCTCTAGAGTAAAAGAATGAAGCACACCATCCTAGAGCCACCACGCCTGGTGAATCGCCGGGAAGAAACATCAGAGACGTTGTAACATCATCTGAGTTTCAGTGCGGGTATACGCTATCTGTCGCATGTGTTTCAGGCGTGAAGTATACGGTTCGTAGGTCGCACACCAATGTAGACAGGGGCCGAGAAGAAAGTGAAATAAACACGGTAGAATGGAGAGGGGCCAAAGGTAATGAAAAATGGCAAGCATCAGGTTCTGCGCTGTACTGCAGTATTTTAAACGAAGGTAACAAAGAACAGTATTAGTTGCGCACCATGACTACGGATAGCCACTTGTGGTCAACTTCTGTAACTATAGCACGATATGGGGATCTTGTCAAAATCAACGGCATGAACAAATCGATGCGAAGGGACTCCAAGGGTGCAGACGGCCGAAGGACGGGCTGCAGAAGAGCGGCCGGTGGAGCCTAGCGCTAACGGCACTGGCAAGAACAGGAGCTGACCTAATATTCAAAGGCTACACCGAGATTAGCAGTTTCCGATCCAGTCATGTGTCATTTGGTAGGCGAGATGTTCAGTCGGTATGGCATCGTAATAGACCATTGTGTCAAACAACACTCGGTGTCAAACAACGGCTGTGTCAAACAACACTCCCTCTTCCACTTCTGCGCCAGAAGCATAGCTATTCCTACTTGTACAGAATGCTCGCAGCATTGTAAATAAGGTCACAAAACTGGAATTCTTGTTGCTGTCACGTAGCCCACAAATTGCTGTCATAACCGAAACATGGTTGATCCCTTCAATTCCTGACGATTGTGTTATTCCCCCCGGATATCTTGTACATAGGTGGGATAGGGATGCACGTGGCGGTGGCGTGTCCATTCTTGTGAATTCGCGTATTACGACCGAAATAATTGATTGCTCCCTCTCCGAAACGGTTTGGTGCAAAATAATTGTCGGAAAAGTGGTTTTTATTGTCGGAGCAATTTACAGGCCCCCTTGGTACCACGCGTGATTTCCTAGACTAACTGAACCGTTTCTTGTGCAAATTTCAGAATGCAGCACGAGACTGATAGTGACTGGCTATTTTATTTACCGCATATAAGTTGGGAAAGTCTTACACCTGGACATATCGACACTGCGAGTGGTGATAAAATGTTGGATGTAATGTTCCCTTAACCCGGATTTTAAAAGAAAATACGCGAGCAACTGCTAATTCAGAAACATTGCTTTATTTAGTATTCCTATCACGCAGACAGACACAGCAATTTATTGTTTGAAAAAGGAATATCAGACCACAATTTGATAAATGTTAATATCGAACTAAACGCGAAACCGCAGAAGCGGCCATGTAATCCGGTTCAGATTAAAATTTTTAGCAATCGCCGATGACACGTGTATACTTGATTATCTAGAACGGTCCCTTCATGTGTTTGAACTTGCTTCTGTTTAAAAATCTGTAAGAGAACTGTGGCAACGTTTCAAAAGTATTGTAAAGCATTGCACGGATAAATTTGTTCTAACTCGTAAAAAGAAATTGAAACAGTGTAGTCCGTAAATAATCCGGAAAATCATCCATACCAAACGAAAAATAAAACGCATGCGAAACAACCAACCAACTCAATAGCAATCGTGGATTTGCGTGGTCAGTTAAAGACAGCTATAAATAAATCCAAACGAAAGTTTTGTACCGAAACCCTTGCTTTCTTCATCAGGTGTTCTCCGCAAAACTTTTGGTTTCACTTGAGGAATAAAAAAGAAGAAATTGAACAGATAAAAATTAGACCCGAAACAGTGACGCAAAAACCGCAGATAGCACATTCTTTCAACCAGTTCTTTCAGTCAGTCTTTACTAGAGATGAAACTGATCAAGTGAATGCTGCCAAGGCTCGGCCGAGCGCCTGCGCAATGGAGCCCTTTGCTATTCTGCAGGAAGGGTTGTTCAGTCACTTGCTGGGGCTTGAAACTAAAAAGGCAAACGGACCAGATGAAATTCCCAGGAAATTGTTACGGTGGTATGCCGAATGGTCGTCATTTTATTTATCAATCATTTTCAGAAAGTCTCTGCAAATGTCCTCATTACTGCTAGACTGGCGCACTGCGATTGCAATGCCTGTATACAAAGCTGGCAATCGGTTTCATGTGAACAATTATCGCCCTTTTCGTAAACCTCTGTGTGTTTCAAAATCATAGACCATTTTATAGCACGACACATTGTTATTTCTCTTGAATCAAAAGAGTTTAAAAAAAAAATTCCGGAAGGGTTTGTCAACTGTTACTCAACTGATACAAACAGTTCATAATTTTTCTTTATCTCTCGAAACTCGACAACAAAAAAACGTCATTTGTGTAGATTTCGCTAAGGCGTTTGATGAAGTTCCCCACAGCAAACTAATTTTTAAACTTCGGCTACTAGGACTTAGCTCCGATATACAAAATTGGATAGCCGCGTATTTAAAGAACCGTAAACAAGAAGTACGTGTTGATGATCGTACATCTAGCTCATTGAAAGTACTGTCCGGTGTCCCACAGGGGTCTGTTCTGTGTCCTTTATTGATTTTTTTTTCATAAGCAATATATCCGCAGTTGAGGAAAGACCGGTAAAAATCAAACTTTTTGCAGACCATTGTTTATTTTACACTCCTGTAACCAACAGAAACCAACAAATCAAAACTAATCGAGGTTGTCGAGCCTTGCATAATTGGTGCGCCCAGTGGGGGATGGAAATTACCTTTTCAAAGACTACGTTCAACCATCTAACCAAGAAGAAACCTGTACTCGCATATGACACTAAAATCGGGAATAACTTTGTGACCAGAACACACAGCTTTAAATACCACGGGGTGACTATTGCCAGCGATTTGAAGTGGCACACTCATGTTGAGGAGGTGTGTAAAAAGCACACAGAAAGTTGTTTTACTTGAGAAAAAAACTAAAACATGCTCCTAGAGATGTCAAATTACTTTCTTATAGGACATTTTTTAACCCTATTTTGGAGTATCGTCTTCTGTATGGAGTCCTCATCAGCAGTCACGGAGTGATAAATTGGAAAAACTTAAAAGGCTAGCAGTGCGCTTCCTTTGCTCGTGGTACCGGAGTACAGAATCCATCCCAAATTTGTTAAAATCATGTAACCTAGTACCCCTGAAAGTGCGCCGCGAAAAGCAAAAGTTAAAACTCCTCTTTCAAATTATAATAGGCGAAATGAAAATACAGACACATACATAAACCTGCACCCAAACCAGGAGCTCGGTTGAAGCATAGTCACCCAATAAGACCTTTTTGGGCGCGTCTAGATGGGTTTAAGAATTTTTTCCCTAGAGCATAGAAGTGTGAAATAGACTTCCAGATTATGCTGTTACTAGTTCAAATGTCCAAGCGTTTGAATGTTCGCTAGAATTGTTCTACATTAAACACGAAACCTAATGTCTGTCTTTTCATTGTGTAATGTTTTCTTGTTTGTATTCCTCCCTGTTATGACCCTCATGTGAGGGTTACAGTATCAATATATAAATAAATAAATAGAATTAAATGCTTAAATACATAAAAATAAATAAATAAATAAATATTGACCCAGCGGTGGAGGGCAGAGACACGCTCGGCACGCACTTGCGGCCAATGGGAAGGAAATTCCGCTAGTAAAGTGCACCTGGTCGAGGATAGAAATTTTGTTCATGACAAACAGTGTGGAGGTTTGAAGGTGGAAATGACCGGTAGCATGAAATATGGGGTACATATAATCGTGATGTCTTTACAGAGACAGCAAATATGGTTGTTTGACAATGAGAGGTCTGGGTCTGGCGGCGATTGAAACTGTGGTTACCGATTTTTTGGAGTAGCTGGCGGTGAAGGAAGTGTCAATGGGCATCGCGGCAGGGTATTTGTAGCTATTTATTTCTAGCCTAATGTGTAAGTCCTTGTGAACCTATACAATTGGAGGTGCAAAATAAAACGAACCATGCATCCGCTCAGCAATCAAAGGACATCCCGACTGTACAGGTATCTGGACAGTAATCAAAATGCATGGCGATCAGTTACTTTTGTAAAATTACGGCTGCGTAGTACGCACAAATTTTGTTCAGCCAGAACAATGGCGAAATGTCCTCTCCAGTTATGGGTTTACACTCACCGCACCTGACGTAAGGTGTGCCATGCTGCCGGGGCTGGTTTAGATAGTTATCAGTCGCTGCAAATTAGTTGCAAAATTTGGGACATCTTGAAGGTAGCGCACTCAGACACGGACACTAGGAAAAGAGACGACAAACCACCGCACTCACTCACAATAGGTTTTTGTTAGAACAGGCACACATTTATATTTTCAACCTGAACCCTTGTGACCACTGAACATACATACCTCGCTATCCAGCGTTGTATTTATAAAACATGTCTGTCAGAGTTTAGAAATAACAAGCTGTGAAACAAAAACTGCTGGCTAGACCTGGCCAGAAAACATGAAGACGGGACCTTCGTGTCTCTCATTTATGCCTAAGTGACCTGGTGTAGTAATGGCCACAACCTCCGATGAATACTCCAATTAACCCTCGGCCCTCACTCTCCACTGGCTGCAAAGCAACTGACCAATGCGGCGATCAGACCTGTTACGTTGCAGAGGGTGCTAAAAATGTCTCGAACGAGACATAGTCCGATTAGAATCTGATCCTGGTAAATTTAACGCGAGAACATTATCTTGCTATGCTAGTCTAGAGGTGTTTTTCGCGGAACTGGAGGGCAATAAATGGGTTGTTTTAGGGCTCATTTAGGTTCAGAGGACAGGTGAAGCCATTACGGTGTTGAATATGGCGCACCGGCTTTGTTACGCTAGTCTAGTCGACACAAAAAAACTGGGAGTGGTATTTCTAGTCATGATAAGCATAGCTGGCAACAGTGACAAATACTATCGCATTAACGAATGGGTAGCCGGTATTGTGATTACCCTGAATAAGAGGTACAAACTCAAGATGGTACACGGCTACGCGTGCAGATCCAGTGATGGCGACCAGCGAATTCAACGCTTATAAGAAGATGTGGAATTGGCAATGGCTAAAGTAAAATCGCAGTATACCGTAGTTTTAGGAGAGTTCAATGCTAAAGTAGGCAAGAATCGGGCTGGTGACAAGCCATGGGGATGTATGGTCTGGGCTGTAGAAATAGCAGGGGAAACCTTCTAGTCGAGTTCGGAGAACGAAATAATCTATGCATCATGAATACCTTCTTCGGCAAGTGGGAGAGCCGGAAGTGGACGTGGAGAAGTCCGAAAAGGGAGCATAAAAATGAAATAGGCCTGGTAT
Source organism: Haemaphysalis longicornis (assembly GCF_048455015.1). Classification (NCBI taxonomy): domain Eukaryota; kingdom Metazoa; phylum Arthropoda; class Arachnida; order Ixodida; family Ixodidae; genus Haemaphysalis; species Haemaphysalis longicornis. Next base: position 204,543,542 of record NW_027526385.1, read on the forward strand.
TATGCGATAATCCAGGTGTCGTAGAGGATGATGAAGTGCTCGGACGGGTAAGGCATAGTGACCATCCAATGGTGAGACCTCGGATTTTCAGATTGGGCTATATTCAAAGAGGGATCGCGAAAAGGTAGTACAAAAGAAGCCGATCAGAGAGCTAAAATTAGGGCGTACAGTTGAAGAATTCAGGATCGCACTCCAGAACCGATATTCAGCAAGTACCTAGGAAGCAGAATTTACGATACCGTAAGCAAGCGACAATTTTACGCGCATTATCACGGAGTGTGCAGTATAAGTCAGGGGCACGAAGGCTAGACAGGACACTGGCTTACTTTCCATGGAGACGAAAGATCTAATTAGGAAACCGCAAAGCATTACGATCTCCGTCCCAGGTGACAGAATTGAACTCTCGGAGCTTTCGAAGATACTCAATAATTGTAACACAGCTGAAATACAGAAGTATGTCATGGAGAGGAAAGAATTTCCTGTAAATTACCGAGGCAGCCTGAAAGCAGTGAAGAGGCACCTAGTAGTGGGAAGAAATCAGATGTATGCATTTAAAAACAAGCAAGGCATTGTCATCACCATTAAGGATAAAATATTCAAAGTAGCTCCGGAGTTCTGGAGAGATCTGTACAGTAGCCGGGAAATGCAGGATAATGCCGAAAGAGAATGTAGTTCATAGGAGATGGACATCCCACCAGTAACGACAAAAGAAGTAGGGACAGGTTTGAAAGAAATTAAAGGTTGCAAAGCAGCTGGTGAAGATCAGATAACAACAGACCTCTTGAAGTATGGCGGGCATAACGGGCTAGTAAAACTTGCAAACCTGTTCACGCAATGCCTAATGACAGCGAGTGTACCGCAATCTTGGAAGAACGGGAACATCATACTAATCCCTAAAAAGGTGACATGAAAGACTTGAAAACTTACAGGCCGACCAGCTTAGTGTCAGTCGTCTATAATGTCCTTACCGAGGTATTCGCTCAAAGAAATTCGACCACCTTACAGTTCAGTCAACCTGAAGAACAAGCAGGGATTCGTAAAGGGTATTGAACGACGGACCATATTCCCACGATCAATCAGGTGATAGAGAAGTGGGCGGAGTATACGTAACCTGTATATATAGCCTTCATATAGAATGAGAAAGTGTTTGACCCCTGCGAAACCTCCGCAGTCATTCGGGCATTACAAAACCAGCTTGTTGACAAGCTATGTGTAAGAAAACTTAGAATATTTACAGTGGGTCCACAGCTACATCATCCGCCTTAAGGAGAGCTGTAAAATACCTATAAGGTAGGGCGTCAGGCAAGGCAACAAGATCTATCCGATGTTAGTCACAGCATGTTTACAAGAAGTTAGTGATTTACTGGGTTACAAAGGTAACTACACACATGCTATAGTAGAAGATATATACAGCTGCAATGAAGTCCTTCCTAGGAAAAAAACGCTATAGCAATGCTACCAGAAGAGTCCGAAAGAATTGGTATTGTGCGACAATATTGAAACGCATGTCAACAGAAGAAACGCCCCCAATTCCGTGATCTTAAAATTTACTCTGACGTTCTCCTATGTAAACATATAACGCCCTACTAATTCTTACGAGTGTCACTTGATTGCTGAAAAAACGCGAATGGTGCAGACAAATTGTGAGGGCAAACAGTGACCGAGAACCGTTGGGAGGAGAAGCGAAAACGATTCGCAATGTGTCACTATTATAAAGACTAAAAAACAACGTCCCGAAACCCCTTGTTCTCTCCCGTTAAAAACACAACGGTTCTGCTCTGAGTGAAACTATAAACTATACGGAGCATGTTTCTTACGAATGTCCGTAAACATTCCCTTCTCAACGAAACAGAGTATACAAACCTAGCTAGCAGAAAGCACGCCAGAGCGATTCCACGAGACGGGGTCCCGAGAATTCCTTTTGTATGATAATCAATAAAACACATGTAAACTGAACGACCATCGCGCCTTCTTCTATCTAGCAATAACTTCACCTATTGCTTTAATGCAACGAGTCATGTTATTGCAAGATAGAACTGGCGGCGCCCCATTCCGAGTGTCTCTTCAGGGGCACTCGGAGCTACAGGGGCGTTCCCGAGAGAGGTTGATCTCGATTTTTCAAAAGGCCGAACTTGGCCGTTGGAGATCGTTCTTGTCTGTGAGCCGAGCTGGGCCGTTCCCGGCCTGACAAGCAGTCTCGACCGTTAAAGCTTGGTTGGGGTTTGTGAGCCCCCTACGTTCGAGGTTAAGATCGCGTCGGAGGTTTATGGTACAGGGCCGTACCGGCCATCTAGTCGGATCTTGCGGCGAGAGAGAGTCTCAGCCGTCGTTACGCTCCGAGGAAAGAAGAGTTAAATAAAGTTGAGGAGCTCGAGTTATTTGTGCGCACTCGGAGCTAGCGTCTAGCTGAAGTTTGAAGTTTTTCTTTCTATTACTCATGTACCCAGTTTTCCTAATGTAAATACCTGTATATAAACTCTTCGTTTCACTTAATCAACCCCAACGTCTCGAGTTCGTCAATTTGCCCGCCCTATCCAATAACTTCAACACCATCGCCCTGCCAGCCTCCTGCCAAATCATACGGAGCCTGGGCGATTTGGTTCCTGATCAACACCGGACATCGGGAAAACGAACTACAGGACCATCTTTACTATTCACTATGTAAGAATAAAAGGTATTATATAAACCTAACAAGAAAAGAGAACGCTACCCCAAGGCCTCGAACAGTGATCACAAGGGCGTGTAGCCATGACTTTCACTTAAACCATTGTAAACCGATGCGACATTGCATGATCTTCTACCCGGGAATAAGCTCCCTGTTTCTATCACGGCAAAAACATTACGCTGTGGATATGATAGAATTGTAAGAGGAAAGAGCCATTATTACTGGTTGTGACAAAAAGAGGAAACGGTTCGCAATGTATTAGAATAATAAACACTGTCGACAAAGACAACGCAGCCCCTACTATATAGGAATGAACTCAGGTGTGCTGCCCAACTAAAACCAAATCAGGTATTTTCTAACGATTATCCATAACAAATCGCTTTAAAAGTAAAGGAAGATGTATTATAAAAAAACGAAGCTACCTAACACAAAGCTACTGCAAGGCTACAAGTTCTCGTCAAAAGCATTTGTAAAGTACGGCAATCAATGAAACTAATGTCGGCCAAAGTTAAATCTTCTCTTGTTTTAAGTGGTAACAAACTCCACATTTCCATAAATGGTAAAATCTTAGGCTCGCCTCCTAACGAAAGAACATTTATCCCTCGCTCAAACAAACAAATTGAATGTAGACAAATGATGACGGCAAAGAGCACTTTAGGATGGTGGCGAGCAGAGACAAAAACAAGTCGCAATGTAAGAGAGTGTAAACGTTCTGGAAAAACATCACGTAGAATGTTGTTCGCCCTAAAATGAACTGAAACTTCCCTGTCTGAGGAAAAGCATAGTGTGAATATCTTTGAGAATGTCCGTAAGCATATATATATATATATATATATTTATATATATATATATTCTTATCGTTGACTCCAAATTATTTATCGTTGTTTCAGGCACCAAAATTTGTGAGTACTTTAGTGTAAAAGCCGTTGTAAAATTATTGCTACCGATAGAAATTGCACCAAATTAACGCCTGAAAAAATGAATTACGATGTTTTAAACTACTGACAGTCCGATAATAACAAGCAATACTTCTTTGTTACCGAAAAAATAAGATCTGGGGCGAATGTAACAGACATTTGTGTCTAAAATAAAGATAATATGAACAACGATAAAGAACAACGTAGCGAAATGGGATATTTCCACGGTTGCACTTTGCAGTGTTTGTTCATAATTTGGCTTCAGTGTAAAGCATGGAGCATTGTTTTACAGTATTGTGATAAAAGCTGAACTATAGTTTGGAGGAAACTAAATTCACTCAGTGTTGCGTTGTTTTAAAATATTTCATTTTATAAATAAAATATGTGACTTCGGCTCAATACATATTCTTCTCCAGTACCTTTGGAGTTTCACCTAATTACAGTGGTATTTTCATAACTGTTCATGTTACACCAAAGAGTAAAACCAACTTTTTTCAGGAGATGGACACCGACATAGAGAGTCAAGAACATAGTCGTTCATGATGTCTACATATTCTTTGTTTCATATGTTCAAAGAGCAGGCCTTAAGTTTGGTTAACATAAAAAAAAAACAAAGCGATATATTGCAAATTTCTACCTCAATACGTTTTACCTTCATCAAAAACGCCCTGAAGTGGTCTGGGCTGCAGATTAAAACCGGCTACTTAAAAAGTTTCACAGGGCTCTCACCAAATTGTTTATGAAGCATTTGTACTTTGTCGGTGCCCCCAAATGAAGTCTTTCAAATTTATAGAAAATAACAAACTTGAAATAAATTGGAAAAGTGTGACCCCGAAACGTTTTGCGATAAGTATGAAAGTAACACAACAGAAAATCCTAAAACACAACATTTCACAGGTATGAAAGACTTGTTACAAGTGTGTGAACCTATAATGTGCTTTGGTAACCTACTTGAGATGGCATTCAAACTAAATTTGCGGAAAAAAGCTCCGAGAAATAGCGATTAAAATTTCGCCTCAACAGGAAAGCTTGACACAGATCAGTGCATTGTAAGATAGCTCTTTTTGATGTCAACCTTTCGTAGTGAATATTTCAATACACTCAAAGTCCAAGTTTTTTAGGTTTGGTGTGAATATCTTCTAATCGCGCACTGTGACTACTGAAATTTTGGGAAACACCCAGGGTTTATGCCGCTAAAACAAATACCAAACAATGCAGACCACATAGAAAAAATATGTTAGAGATCACCCATTTTCCTGCGTTGCTTCTGAAATGTAATTTTCTGTTTTAGGCGAACGCCTCTCGTTATGTGTGCAAAGACCTATTTTTACGATGTGTCAAGAAACTCACGATGTGTCAACCAATGCCAAACGGTATTGTACCTAAAGCTGAAGATACTTTTTGGCAACAATGCTGCATATGTTCAGTTCGTAGTATTATAATCATGGCACGTACTCGCATTGGCACTCTTCAACAAGCAGCAACCTGGGCAGGTACACAAGCAGCCGTAAGGAGCTTGGGCCCCAAACTTTGTACACTTTGTTATCCACCTGTGTCCCTTTGTTTTGTTCATTTTTATTTTAATTTCAATGCCACAAGTCTGAGGAATAATTTCGGAGAAGCATGAGAAGCACGTTTCTATTAGATTTAAAATACTCTTATTACTTCAGTTTCACCAAAACGGAGTTTAACCTGATGAATGCTACCCCAATATTGAATGCAATCGTGTTTCTGTGTCTTTTGCTTGAAAAGTGTGGTGGTAGAACTGCTGTTGAATTACATTCAGACTTATTGTACGAAATCATTCTAGATTTAGAAAATCGGGACAGTAGCTGTGAATTTCTCGCTATCTATGGCTAATATACCCAGTTGCCTCTTACGTACCGGCCATCTCCTGGATTTATGGAGTTTCTCAGATTCGCATAAGGTTGTTTGATTCCAGCACAGCTTTAATATTAAAAACCTTCTTTGTGGGAGATATTTATATTAAAGCATGTTCTGCATATTCTTCTTGCTAACGTTTTAAAGAAATATGTTAATCGTGCGGCTGTTCGAATGTAACAGAATATCCTACGAGAATTGCGTCTTCCACGCAGACGCACCATAACCTACGTGTGGCAGGTTTTCCTCGAGATGCCTTTAAATCAGGGGTTGTCATGGGCGAATTTAATCATCGCTTACCCATGTACTGTGTGACTCCTCATAAGCATTCATTTAAAGCTGGACATAAAGTGCTAATTACAACGTATTCTGATCAATATATGCTTAGATTTATTGGACCTCTTTCTGTCCATCCTTGGCACGTAATGCCAGTAGCAACCGATTTAAATACTGCTTATGAGACTTTTTGTCTACCTTTACATCCTTCTGAAATGTATTTCCTCCTCAAGCCACTCACACAACATCAAAAATCAAGTAAGCCCTATATATCAAAATACCTTTTTAAACGAGTGCAGCACCTAAATAAGGTATTCAGAATGTTTTATTAAGCGGAACGAAACATACCTTGCAGATATTTACAATACACAATACCGAATAAATACGCATATGAAAAGCCAAGCTTAACTACTATAAGAAGAAATTGCAAAGTACTTAGGAACACACCTTTTCTGGAGAAACAAGAACACTTTAAAAAACAAATAAAACAGGTCCACTTTCTAGAACACCATAAAACAAGAGCTTTTTCAAATAAATTGGGTTGCAGACGTACATATTTGAAATGCATTTATTGCTGATTTCCTGGCCATGGGAGGTGCCACAATGGCCTACCATGGACACCGTGTCAACAATTCCAAAGAGGAAGCGGTACAGTACCTCTACATTGTCCATGCACGCAAATGTCCTGTGTGATTTTCAAAATATAATATTATCGTTAAACGACGGTTGCTCCTCGGGTGCAGATGGTGTTAAATCAAATCCGCCTAAAACGGTGAGTGAGAACACGATCTCCCATTGCACATTGTTGTAATTTATGTGCAAAGTAATGTATGCGCAATATGTACCTTCCCATAGTGGTTTCTCCACGTGACCTAGCCGTAGCCATCATTTGCTTTCCTTTTGAATTTTTAAGCAAGGAGTACGCATGCATTCTCGAGACTGACACTGGCCTAATCTTTCTTAAAAGAGGAACTTCGAAGTTTAATGCAACGTAGAAGAACGCCGTGCTCACATCGCTTCGCCCAAGCGATCTTTACAATCTCCAGGTAAATTATTTAGGTTCGTTGTTGCCTTTTTTGGGCGAATTCTTGACCCACATTTGTGTAGAAGAAGTTAGTGTAAAATATCTGCTACCTTAAGAGTTTTTATTTCATTTCTAGGTAGAAGACAGGGCTGCCACTTCGGTTTGCTAGTGCTAACTCTCACGCAATGCGCGTCCTTCCCGTCTCTTCCCGCTCCATTGCTCTTTCCTTCTTTTTACCAGGCAAGTGACTATATTTACCGCCCGCTTTCTATTTCGACAAACTGCTCCACAGAAATGTGAAATGAGGCGGGGTAATATTTTTGCTACGAGAGGAACTGTCGAGGTTATCCCTAGGTTAGGTACATGAAGAGCAATTCGTTTAATAGGGAGTATTTAGCATAGAATGCCAACACCGAATTGCCACTTCTTGCGACAGTTCCGTTGTGTCATTTTGCTTTGCCAGGTAGTTTTATTCAGGGCGTTTTTTTTTCTTGCGTAATTGAACGAGAGTAAACAGACCTTGCTAATACAGGAGGGGTATGAAACGTTATCATAATTTGAAACGGTGAAATTCAGGCTACTTAGAAGTACGCGCGACGTCTGTTCATTTAACAATGTTTTAGTGAGTGTCATACATTTACGAATATTTTTCGGCACTCATCGCTGCCTTGCTGAAAAGTTTTTTCCTCCTATGTAGTACTATTTTTGGACTTCCGCATGCAGAACGATGTATTTTTGACATTTGTAAGAAAAACGTAGTCTTAATAATTTTGTGGTCAGTAAACGGGGGACTTTCCAGCTACATAAAAGAACGCGCGACTTCGCATCAGTCGCCCGTGTTACTTTCGTTGTCAATAATTACGAATCCTTCAAGCCATTCCTGCAGTTCTTGAGGTATTCCTCGTCTCAGGGTAGTTTCTTAGTGGTATTTTTTAGATTTAAGTGAGCGTTGCACAGCGAATATAGTACTGGCCAGTGTATTTACATTCCCAGAACTGAAAAGAGTGGAGTTTAGGGCTAGATAACGATCGGATCACGGCGTTTCCGTTTCCCGTGTTTTTCGATTGTAATTCCTTGCCAATCAATTTTGACCCTCGTGTCAGGTTTGCTATATTGTTTTTTTTTATCTCGCGATGGAAATTTTGTGCCTTTTTGTTTTTTATTTTAGAGAGAGTTAAGCTGACATTCGCAAGACATTGGCGTGCGTATTCATTCTCTCGCAATTTCCTCGAAATTGGTTTAAGAGCTTCGGTCATCAATTGTTCAATTCGCATCTGCTAATAGCGTCAATTCTTTTGGTCAAGTACACTCTCGTGTTCCACGAAGCAGTATCCTGTGCCCTTTACTTTTTCTAATTTTTATCACTGTCTTACCAAATTGTTTCCTCAAGGATCTGGCTGTTTGCTGATGACAGTGTTATTTACCGAACAATATACTGCTTTACTGAACCACTGGCCCTCCAAACTGACCTTGACCTTTATCTAATTGGTGTTCCATTTAGTTTATGTCCTTGAATAATTCTAAAACAAAAGTTATACCCTTTACAAACCACGCATCGCGCATTAAATCTTCCTATTGCCTAAATAGCACTACTGTTGGGCTAACAGACACTAACAAGTACCTGGTAATTATTCTGCACAGTGACCTCACATGGAATCATCATATCGACATTATTCTTGCGTCCGCGAACCGCTCATTCGTTTTTTAAAGCACAGACTAAAACATGCTCCACCTAACCTCCGCAAACTTGCATACGCAACTGTGATCACAACTAAAATTTAGTACGCATCTGCCATTTGGGACCCTGACAAAGCATACTTTGTTGACAAAATTTAATCCCTTCAAAATCGGGCCGTTTGTTTTATCTTTTCATATTATTCACGTCATACCAGCGTCACGACTCTAAAACGTCGCGCATCTCTACCTATCCTATGAGATCCTCGTAAACTATCACGTTTATCATTGTTTTATAAACTCTAGCATCACTCCTCAGTTCATCCCGATTTCTATCCTTCGACACCGACCATCTTTCCCCGACGGGAACACGTCACTAAAGTGACACGTGTGAAATGCCACACGTCCAAATATTCGCAATTCTTCATACATCGCACATTTGGGGATTGGAATGCCCTACCATCTCACATTGTAAATTTACCGAATCCGAGCACGTTCCAAGAACGTTTACACACTTACTTCTTATGTTAACTTTAGTAAAAGTGATTTTGTAGGGTTTAGAGTCCTTTCAAGATTTTTGTTTGTTTTCATTCTTCCTTTATTTGTGTTACTTTTTTGCCTCGCACCCACATGTATTAATTTATTTGCCTATAACGCGCTGATATTACTCTTCTTATTTGTTCTCAATGTATCTTGCCCGCTATGTAATACCCTCCTAGTGAGGGCCTTTAGGGGATTTTTTAATAAATAAATAAATGAAAGAAGTGTTTTTTTATGTAAAAGAATTACGTGCTACATTGTTTGAGTTAACAGTTTTTCATTGATAACCAAGGTGCCCCATCACACGGCACATTAAGTAATGTTCTTGACGGTATTGACGTCACCGCGAAACCGAGCCTCGCACATTCCCTCCCTCCAAGCATCATTTATACGTTGACGCAGCTAGCTACCACGAGAAGCCGGCTTTCGCCACAACCGTCATTTCATTGCTCGACATACCTCCCTTGGACGCACTCACGATACATACATCAGCTACCGCTGCGGAGGAGGCGGCTATCACCCTCGGCCTAATACAGTCTCCCATACCCAGTGTCTTCCTTTCGAATTCTCAGTCGGCACTTCGCAACTTCTCTGCAGGGCTACTCTCTCCACTCGCCCTCAACATCCCTTCCGTAGAACACCATCCCACCCCGTGATGCTCTGCTGTGGACCCTGGCCCACACAGGAACTGAAGCCAATGAAGCGGCCCACTGTACAGCTCGAGCTCCTTTCACACGAGCAGGCCCTTTTTTTGGCTCTACCCATGCCCCCCCCCAGCTTCCCGGACGCTCTAGTCTCGTACCGGCATATTACCCAGCATTTCCGCCTCCTCTGCAGGATATATCCTCCCCCACACCCTTCCCTCACCAACGAATCCGATCGCCACTGGCGGCTACTTAAAACCCACACAACCCCCTGCCGAAACTCCTACACGGCATCAACCCCAATCTCTACCCTTCGCCTCTTTGCCCTCAATGTCTCGAATCGAACACCCGTTACCGTTTCCTTTGCGAGAGTCCCCAAGACCCATTTCCCCCTTTTCCTTCCTCCTTGCACTGGGAGCAGGCCCTGGAGAGCTACGACCCGGAAGTGCAGTCGGCACTAACCAACCGGGCCGCCCAGGTCGCGGAGATCCCATCCTCCACCACCCATCTCCCCTAAACCCATTTTGCAAATAAAGTGTTTCTCCTCCCATTCCTCCAAACAATAGATGTAGCCAATGGTGGCAATGTGTTTATAGGTGCAGCTTGAGAAACCACGAACGGTGGCATTCGGAGATGTGGTAAAGCTCCAGCAGATGGGCTCCCTGTCTCTCTACAGGGCAGAGAGCTGCGGCACCTCTCTCCCCATCAGTGTAAACCGAGCGAAGGAAGTAACCCCGTCCCCTGTTTTTTTCTTATGCTATAAGAAAATGTTAACTGCCCGCAAAACGTGATCGGTCCGGGAAAAGGGGCCGCACGGAAGAATTGTTTTTTGCAGTTCCCACCGTAAGCTTTGTAAACCGTGATAACCACTCTCATTTCCTGGTCGTCAAATTGCTAGATGCAGCCCACCGTATTGCAAGAGGTTCAGTACATTTGATGATCAGCATGCATCTTGAAGGAATAATTAGAAGACCCTATATTGCAAAGAAAACGCAACGCGCATGTGAAGTCCTTGCTTAGGTGAACATCCATCAATACGCCACAAAACATCTTGCTCAGACAAAAACGGTCGATCTCGGCATCAAGGTCTCGCACCATCGCAGCGCAATCCTCTCGCAGGGTGTCACATCTTAGCCAGACCTCCTCACTGAAACAGATGCTGACCTTCTCCAATGTGTAACGGATCAGGCTGTCCCCAGGCAATCCCAAATCATATAAAGGCATGTTTCATCAGAGTCCCCATTCATCTAAACAAACCGATCCCGAGCTTCTCACTAAAGTGCCCGCGGTACTGGCCCAGTATAAACCATTGCTTTGGTAAAACAACCAGGGCCAAATGCGTCGCAGACGACCATTCCACCGACAACTGCAATTTTTGCGACCTCACATCTGCTACCGGCAGCGGCCTACATCCGGCCTTCTGCAGAACCTGAGAAAAGTGGCAACTGGAGAGAATAATGATTAGCATCACAGTCACAGAAAATATTACCTTACCAGAGGCACGGAAGAGGCTCGCCTCTTCCCACTTGCGAAGGTACGCCCACGCACCGTTCCACCGGAAGGCGAAGACGCGTCTGGTATCGCCACGGACTCAATACCGCAATTCGGACTTTCTTCTGCTGCCGCCCTCCCTCTGAGTGCTATCAGGCAGCCCAACAACTCACCATTACACTGGTTGCTGAGCCAGGAGTGATTGTGGCGGCAACTGTCCCCAGTGGGACCGATGCCCCTCCGGACGCTCTTTCCCGGGCCTCTAATAAACCAGACGTGGCCTTGGATATAAACAGGCTGCCCCAGCTCTAGCTGCCAGCTTTGCTGCACCGCCTCAACCTACCGGGTGTTCCCAAAGCCAGTAACGTTGTCGTGCGAAACAAAGGGCTCCAGAACGGGTTTTGAAGAAGACGTCCTGGTTCTCCAGGCAGCCCCAGGACATCTGGTGACGAGATGCAAGCGCCGAAAGACAAAACATGAACACATGAACACATGCAGATGTTCCAGTATCTTTTAATTATCCATAGTTGAGAAGAAAAAATAATATCCAATAGAACAACAGAGGCATCCTTAAAAAAATTGAATATATCAGTGAGACATTGCGTTACAGTCAGCCAAGAGCGATATGTCTTGAGGAAGCACATTTGAACTTCCCGCACACAAATTCAATAAACAGCTATTTGGTATTTAGAAGGGATAGAGATGCTGGTGCTACGTATTCAGGTACTGTGGCCATCATCGCGGGGATATTTCTAGCCTGTCGCCCCTACTTCTTAACACTGTTCTTGAAGTTTTCGTAATTAGACAATATATGCTCACCAGATCATTACGGTAGGGTCCCTCTACCTTCGTCATGATTGCGGGTTATCGGGCGCAAAGTTAGAGGCTTTGAGAGACCTGTTACTAGGACCATTTGTTTTATTAGGATACCTCAATGCGCATAACACTCTTCTTGAGATTTCCCAGCCAGCCTTATTGAAAAGTTTCTAACATCATCGGGAGCATCATTTTTTAACAAAAAACAGTTTGGATAGCATACGTAGCACACAAGGCATAATTCTTACCTCGACTTTCCAATTGGCTGGGCAGTTCTCTTTCCTTCACTTCAGTGGTTCGGGAACACACACACATATGGTAGCGACCACTTTCCAACCACATTAACACATTTAGGTAAAGGACCGAAACGTTCCTCTTCTTATAGCTAATCTAACGAAGCAAAAGCCACATGAAGTACATTCACAGATATATTTAAACTACAGAACGCAGCCATAGCAAAATACATGTAGATCGAGCCACTCAACTTATCAAGGGTCACATCCTCGATTCTGCCAGAAAGCCCGAGTCCTGCGGTGCGCTACGCAACCAAAGGAGGCCCAGAAGAAACGACGACTGCAGGCAAACATGAGGGGATCAGATCAAAGCGCCGCATGTCATTCACCGGTGCCCCACGTCGGACAACATTGTATGCTTCAAACATTCAAAAGCACTCGGGAAGAGCTTATGCCGTGAGTTGAAAAATGACAGTTGGCGTGCCTTCCTCACTTCCGTCTACTCATGCATAGGCACACGCAAAGTTTGGACACGAAGACGAAAACCTAAAGGACAACCGACATACAGTCTGCGTCTGGTCAGCAAAACAGGGGACACACTCGTCGACCAAGTGTCCAGTTGTGCACACTACACAAACACTTTCATAAAACGCAAACTGTAGGCCGAGAATAAGCTATTAAGGAATAATGACAACTCAGCCACTTCGTATAACTCTGAGGTTTCGCTTCATGAGCTGAGGACTCCTCTAAGCATGTGTACACCCTCAGTTCAGGTCGAGACAAAAACACAAATACAGTAATAAAACACCTACACACAGACACTCTGGTAACAATCTTCCACCTTTACGAGATATGGATTCCGGGGCACATTTGAAATTGTTCGAGACAGGCCATTCTAGTGGCCTTCTCGAAGAAGGGGAAGGACCCTTCTTGCCCAGAAGTGACCACCCAATAGCCCTCACAAGCTGCCTGTGCAAACCTCTCGAAAAAATGATCAAGAGATGTGTACTTTTTGGAGTACTATGCTATTTGCAAGAGCTGCCAGGCAAGTTCCGTGCTGGGCAATCCACAAATGATAAACTAATTGCTTTATAGGGCTCCAATAAAGGTGCATTGGTACGCAAGTAATATTAAGTGACGGTATTTATTATACTGAAATGGCATATGGTACGTCATAGCGCTACGGCGTTCTTATAGACTTCAAATCTCTTGCTATTTCACGCTCAACACTGATGTCTAAACGAACATTTCGTGTCAAAATTTGGTTGGCACTATCAAAAGTCAACGTGCAGGAGAATAGTGTTCCTCAAGGTGGTGTTTTCAGCTGCGCCCCATTTACTGATAGCAGGAACTCTCTCCGAAAGACTTTGCCACCCTCCATTTCCTGCCTATTTTATGAAGACAATGTGCAAATATCTTCAACCGTGTAACATGTATTTGTGTGAACATCAATTCCAATTGAGGTAAACAAACTTTCTCGCTGGGCGCAGAAAAATGGCTTGAAACCTATTCTTGCAAAAACGTACCTGCCTTGCATTCTCGAAGGCGTCGAGTCTAGTCTGGCCTAGACTTACAACTGAATGTTCTCTTGATTCCTCTAAAACGAAACACTCGTTCTTGTGTGTGATGGATGAACAACTCACAATCATCTCTCCAATCAAACGAATAAAATAAAAATATCTGAAAATTACACCATCTTCCTGTGGGGAACCCTGATGATGATGCGAAGCATCAGGAGGGTTCCATGTGGTTTCATTCTGTTGCCGCTATGTTGAGTGATATGGTGTTTAGTAGCGCGAAAGGAAATTTCGCGTCCGGGTCTACACCGTTGGCAAAGGTACGCAAGTACTCTTGTGTTACGGTGAGTAGGTGGTGGTTCTCGAGGCGCCGAAACTCTCCATCATTTTCTTGTCAATGTTTTCGTCTCTGTGGTAGAATCGGTAGTCTCCGTCAGCGTTGGTGAGGTAAAGGTTGTTGACGTTGGTGCACCAGCTTTGAGCAACATACACGCCCTCCTCTGCGCAACTTTGTCTCCTTCTTCTTCTTCAGCGGTTCTCCTACGGGAAGAAGACGATGGTTGTTGAACGCGAAGCTATCTCGTGATGGATTCTTTTGCTTGCCAATCCCTTGGGGCATCCTGGACAATCATCATCAGAGGTGATGCGCATGGGGCACAGACAAGTGATATTCCCACGAGCAAGAGATGCTTCAAATTAACACCATAAATATTCTGAATGTTCTTTATCCCAATCTTACGTTGTGGGCAAACAACACCTGTAGCGGTCTTATACTGCTTTGTTAGGGTCGCGGTTGGATTAGAAAAGTGTTTTGTGTGAGTCAGGCACACAAACAGCGCTAAACATGCTCGTCTGGGGACAGCACTTGGGGCTGCTTTTTTCCTGTGGCGCATTCTGTACTAGTCCTGTCCAGGGTCCTCACGCAAAGTGCGCGAAATTGTGCTTAGTGCACCAGCGAATATGTCTTGGCCTTTTATATGCGTGCAAAATTTCTTCCGTGGATAACTATCCCTTCAAACCAGTTTTCAATACCCCCACAACCAAGCACTTTTTAAATCGCCCATCCCTCTCAGTGCCTTTCTCACATAAAGGGAGAGCGGAAGTTTCCCAAATGTCAATCACATTTCGATACACATTCAAAACAACTACCATTGATTTTATACCCCCTTAGTATTTTTGCCCTTTATATTGTTACCCGCCGTTTTTGACACAATTACAGAAAAACAGTGCGCCGCAAATTGACATTTTGCGGTATTTTGAATATCTGCAGCAAACTTATCAGGTGGCAGATGTTTTTATTGAGGCATCAGAAACGTCTGTCACCCTGTATCAGGCCTCGCACAAAGCCAACTTTATTGCCTGTTGAACCATTCATTTCAATACAAGCCCCTTAGTGGCATAAGCGTATGGCGTTTCCTTTGTTGCAGGTCATACTATTTAACGGCAGATTCCAAAGTCCATTATCTATGAAATTTCACTCAGCATTTTACGTGAATTATCACCCCAAATACCTAATAAAAACGACGCCGTAAGTGTAGTTTTTTAGACATTGTGCAAGCGAATGCCAAAAATTTTAAAGTGTATATAATTTCGCTACTGGGGCGGTGAGGGATTACAGGAAATGAGGGAGCAGACAAATGGCCGCCGCTATCGCACACACGGATACAGTCCACACAACAAGAATACCCTACACTTACCTCCACCAACACATCAGACAACACCTTAACAACACATCGCAATACAACTGGCAACATGTTACATATAATAAAACCACCCATAATAAATAAACAACTAATGCTGGTGACCATGTAACACTTAAAAAAGATCTAAATGATATCAACGACTGGTGCAATACGTGGCAAAAGTCTGTCAACTTAAGCAAACGTCCAAGAAATTTTTTTCACCCGGAAACACGTTACCTTTTATTTTTCGCACTTGCTAAACAACTATTTAATTTCCCCCACTTTAAATTATTTCCACCTATGCGTGGTCATCGAGGTGAACCTTTCATGGTCTACTCTCATTAACGCCTTATGCGCTAATTATTCACGATCATTGGGATACTTGCGTGGAAGTCTGCATGTTGCTCCCTGTAACGTTCGTCAACTAGAGTATAAAACATGTACTACCACAGCTAAAGTTCACTTCTTCTTTTATGTACTACCACAGCTAATGTTTACTTCTGTTTGTTCCCCCTACCAAAATTATTTAATAGACAAAATACAAGCAGTGCAGATTCGGGCTGCATGATTTATAACCAGCTTATGTGACTTCAACTCAAGCATAACAAAAAAAAACACGTTCGTTCACAAGAATCACTGCATCTGCGCCGGCAAATCGCCCTCCTGTGTATTTTTCACAAATACATTCATAGCACCACATATTCCCCCTTGCCCCCCTTTCCACATGACACATATTACACAACAAACGTGGCTTCGTACCCATCTACGGCACCACGAACGCATTAATTTCATCCGCTCTTCCACGTGCTATCCCCTTGTGGAATATCTTCCTGATAGCATCGCGTCGCTGACTAACTGAAAAATATTCCGTAGACAATTGCAGATCCATTTTTTGATTAAACATGAATGACTCCGTTTGCATCGGTTTTTCTACTTTCGCATTTTGTTTTACTTGATGATGTTCTTATTCTTGTATAATTCTCTTGGCGTTTAATGATGCGATAAATTCCTTTTTTGCCTTGCTAACTTGTCTGCTTGATGTCTGTATATGATATGACTTCTTATTGTATAACATTTGTTGGTTATTTTGGTGCGATTTCCTCTACAGCCCCCCTTACTTTATGCCCTGCCGGGCCGGTAAGGTAGCCTGAATAAATAAATGAAATAATAAACTACTGACTCACACAACAGATTCATTGAAGTTACCCTAGCTTGATTCTGGATAGGCCAGGCATACGCGAAACGCACCCATCCATCTCCGAAACCCCTCTGTAGCAGGTGTGTCGAGGGCCTATCCATTTTCACATCCTAATTGCATGAAAGGCACATGAAAAAAATAAGCAAATACTGCTCACAAGTATGCATAGAACATATTCCACTAGATCAAGCATTCTTTTAGGTGGATGATTCAAGGATTCGTCTTCAACGCACTTTGAAGTTTTTTCCGAAATTTACTTTTACACATCATTTCCTATCACCCATAGTCATCAACTGGCCCTCTACATCAGCCATCTTCATTAGGTTTAGTTGATTTCAATATTTATTGTGATTACCGATTTCGATATCCCTTTCTTCACGGGTTGTGTTTGGGCAAGAGCTGGAGGCGCGCTTTGCTATACCATTCGATTCCTTTGTTTCGCTCGTTGTGGCTTTAGTCCATTGGGCTTTTCGGTCTTCGGGCAGTTTTATAATGGTTGTTTGGTGTTTGAGCGAGGATGCTAACATATTCGTAATACAGATGCTGGGGTAAATTGTTTCAGAATGAAATAATGAAGGTAATTGCATGGTAGAAGAATGCGTGAGGTCACTTCAGTCAGAATTATTTTTTTTATTACAAATACTTCTCTACACTCCTAGCGTGCTTGCTTTATTGTTGTGTCTTTTCTCCAGGTATTTTTATTTATTCAGGTCTTCTTTTCGAGCTAACGGTGTATAGCCAATCCTAATACCAGGGCGGGAGTAATAACTTTACCAGAATAGTAATTAAGTAGTTCAATTCTAGGTTGAACATAGCTCAAGTGGTTTAGCTTCGACAACACGAATTTGACTCCTCGCAGCCATGCACTTTTATTCTTTTCGCTTCCCCATAAAGAGACAATTATTGCCATTCTGACGTTTTTGAGCGAATGCAGATCATCCATTCATAAGACATAGGTGAGCGTTAAAAGCTAACGGAAATGATATAGTTTAATGCTACGTACACAAGCGTCTATCACCGCTCTTTTGAAAATAGTTTTATTGATTCCAATGCAATACAAATCTTTGGTGTACCCCTCGAAGCCTTTCTCGGCCACTTTTTTTATTGCCAGGTAGTTTTGTTTATTCCTTTTATGAACGAGTGTTTAACAACCATTCGTACTACTAGGTGGGCATAATATTTTTATAAAAAGATTTGTGGCAATATTTTGGGGTAGAAGAATGCCTAAATTCCATCTATTTGACAGCGTTTTGTTGATTCAAAGGCAATATGAGTTTTTTGCTATTCCACGAAGCCTTGCACTATCGTTCCTTTTTCTCGACAGGTTGTTTATTTTCTTAGCATTTTTTTGTAGCCTGATATAGACTGTCCGAGATGAGCAGTTCTGCGTGGCTCCTAGAGAGCCGTGCGTCGCAAGCGCGGCACGTGGCTGCCCTGTCCACGTGAGGACCATGCGAGGGGTGCCTGGCTGTGGAACCGATGGCTTGTGCGTAGCAGCCAGAACAGCATACGCCTCTGAACCACACCGCACGGCCCCCGCGTCTTCGCCGACCTCCGCTCCTCACGTAGAGGCCCCGTCCGCTTCATGATCATACGAGGGGTCGCCGGGTGTGGAACTGCTGGTTCGTGCGTCATAGCAACATCGGCGTATGGCCGTGGAACAAGCTTCCCTCTGGGCGATTGGTGACACTGCGCCGGAGAAGCTTGGCAAATATACGTGTGTCACGTAATGCGTATAGCGTGTGTGTGTCATTGATGCAGCAGCATACATTATAATCAAGCTAATCATTCACAGCCAGGAAAACTAAAAATAGACAGGTGAACCTTAACTCACGCTATGTAAATGCTGGCATAGCCGAGCTAAGCCACTGCTAATATTGTTTAATAAGGATCGAAGACAACCGCCAGACTAAGGTCGGCGTCATAGTTTTCCTAGAATACAAACGGGAGAGGTTATAGCTAGGGGCAAAGGCCCGTGGCGCCGCTAAAGTTCAGTCACCATGTTTCTTCAATTAGTGCGCCTCTACACCGGACAAATGAACCGCCTCAACGAATTTTAACCTTCCGGGACCTGAAATTTGAGTTCGCTGACTCTCCCGTTCTTTGTCCGCCCGAGAGAAACATCTTTCTCTCGCGACCACGCCGCCACGGAGGTAAGCCTGGCCTTCAGCGCCAGCTGGGTTCCACCAGCTCCTCGCCGCACCGGCCTGATAACGTGCGCCTGGCTGTGCACGGGCGCGTGCTAATAGCACGCGCACCTCCGGCTCCGGCGCCCAGCTCCTCATCGTCGGCCTTCATGGCAGACGCTTCAAATTCATTCTCTCCGGCTGCCGACGCCGCGGCGGACCTGGAATTTGAGGGACCCACTATGTACACGAGCACAGACCCTACTGCAGCAACGATTATGCTAAATCACGAAGACGGCCGGACGCTCGCCGTCGTAGCGGGCGAAGACGCCCCACCCACGGACAACGACGGCTTGATTACAGCTGGCAAGAAGTTACAACGCCGACATGCCGAGGAACCCACAGGTAAGCCAGTCCTTACCTCCGCAGCCTTGCAGCCTGCACGCACCTCGCATTTCGTAAAGCAAGTTACCGCCAAAATCAGCAAGGCATCTCGCATGCCCAATTCGCTACCTAGAGAAGACATTAAGAGTATAATCCGACCACGTGGATTGCTACATGTAGCTAGGACGGAGGCCACTCGCCTCATCACGGCCATCTTCTCATCTGTAGGAATCACCATTCAGGAGTCTAGAATAGACACCATATGTACTAATCCCACTCAGCATATTATGATAATCAGCACGCCTAGTGAGGACCACGCTCGCAATTATTTTCAAATCAAGCAGCAGCAGATCGGTAACACCGTGCATGGGACCTTTGCGTACGTCTCCGCACCTAATGGAACTACGAAAGGAGTTATCAGGGGTATCGACCTCTCCGAAACGCACCAAGACCTCCAGGCCAATATCATTAACGAGGCGAATCCGCTCGCCCTAGAGACCCACAGAATAGGTAACACCACGACAATTACTGTCGCTTTCGAAGGCTTTAAGGTTCCCAACACAGTCAAATATGGAGCCGTGATAGTGAAAGGTAGCCTGTATAGGCAACATCATGAAGTTTGCCGCCTGCCATAAACAGGGACACCGAGCAGATGTGTGCGCCTTCCCGGAGACCAAAGTGTGCTTTGCGTGCGGGGAGCCTAACCCAGGCTTAACGCACGAAGCCACGTGCAAACCCCGATGCAAGCTCTACAACGGGGTTCACCCCACTAGAACCCCAGGCTGCCGCAACTGTTATAAGACACCTCATGTCGTAACACAACGACGATGGGAAAAAGAGCGGCAAAGGTCGTGTTCAGCTGCCGCCGCTGAACATGAAAATTTTCCCGCAACTGCAGCCAAGAGCGCACGCTAATACACAGAGGACGGAGATCAACGGTGACGTCAAGGCAAATGCTAGCAGCGGAGCGGTGAACAATGTGAACCGCCAGACAATGCAACGCGCAGGCAAGGCATGGGTCACGGTGGCTGCTGGGCCAACTGCTCGGCAATCCAGCCCTAACAACACCGCTGCGGATTATAGAGTTAAGCAACTCGAGACGGAACTACAACAAATGCGCGGGGAGAACGCGAGATTGCGGGAAAGGATGGAAGAGATGAATCGCAAATTCGAACTGCTCCTGATCAGCGACCACAAGCAGGCACCACAACCTTCGGTCATGCAACTACCATCACCCCCGCAAGAGGAAGATCCAGAACTCATAGTAGAAGATCAACCAGAGCACTGCCCCCCCCCCCCTCCCACAGCGTGTAACACAACTAACGACGAAAAGCAAGATGCCACCCTAAGTGTTGAGCGGGAACCTAGAGTGAAGCGAAGGGCCCTCCCCACCAATATACGCACCAGCCGGAGTGTGGAGGAAAGGATTACGTGGCTAGAAGAGGCTCCCAATCAACACGTCGAATCTACCCACAAGAGGCTGTCGACCCTGGAAGCAACAGCGACAGACCTCGTTGTCCGCGTCTCCAACATAGAGAAGATTCTCTCCCAAATACAGGAAACACCCCAGAAGCTTTGTCTGGCATCACAACACCGTCCAGACACCCATCCATTATGACCTCGACACCACATATAGAACTTACGGTATGGTAATGGAACAGTAACGGGATTCACGGCAAGAAGGCAGCACTCATCCAAACTATCAAGCATGCTACAAAACAGCCGGAAATCATCCTCCTGCAGGAAACACACGGTGAATCCTCCCCGAACATACCAGGGTACCGCTCCTACGCCAGTTCAGTCCCCAAGTCCACAGAGAAGTGGGCACGGGACAGCGGTGGAGCATGCACCCTGGTGAAGAAGGGACTAGTCTACCTAGAACACGATCTCAAGCACACGACGAACATGGAGCATCTCACGATCGAGGTGGTCGTCGGCAAGAGGGGCAAGAGGCATAAAGAGGACATTTACATCACCAACATCTACACCAAACGCATATATTCATCACGACGCTACGGGACCCTCATCCGCCAAATCAAGCAGCTGGCGAAAGACAATACTACACTCATCTGTGGCGACTTCAACACCCAACACACTACATGGGGATACCAGCGAACGACTGCGAAGGGCCGGAATCTCCTGGAGGAGACCCAGAACGCCGATTATCACCTCATCAACGATATATCAACCCATACGAGGCATGGCACATCAGTACAGCGGGACTCCAACCTAGACCTTGCATTCAGCAACATTACGAAGGTGCGGTGGCGTAACACCCAGGAAACACTTGGCAGCGACCACTGCATCATAGAGATCATCATCCGTCTCAATGGTCATGCTGCTCCTCCACGCAAGCAAAACCTCACGGAGTGGAACAAGTTTCGTGCCAGCCTCCTTGAGACCATACCTAGCCACATCGACGGCATCGAAGAGTGGAGAGAGGCACTTCTCACCGAAGCACAGCAGGCTACTACAGAGATAGAGACAGACGAGGACATGCCAAACATGGACAGCCAGTTAGCACACCTAGTCGAAGCCAGAGACTCACTGAAGAAGAGATGGAAGAAGCAGCGTCATAACCGTAAACTCCGCAAGCGCATCGCCCTGCTCAACCGCGACATCGAGAACCACTGTGCTGTGCTATGTCGCCAACAATGGCATGCAATCTGCCAAGAAGCTGATGGTCAGATCCACAAGAGCCGTACGTGGCGGTTACTCCGCCACTTGCTGGATGATAGCCAGACCATAGGCACACGACAGTACACCCTGGAACGCACCCTGCCCAAGGCACGGAAGGAGTTGGGGGACGAAGAGGTCTGTAAGCACCTCAACAACAAGTACTATACGGGGGATGCCAACGGGGGATGCCAACGCCAAGCTCGACGCAGACATTGAGGAATCGGACGTACGGGAAGTACTCCAAAAGACCAACAGCAAGTCTGCGGCAGGACCCGACGGAGCCTCAAACAAGGCGCTCCGCAACCTCAGCGACGGGGCAATTACGGCACTGACCAAGTTCTTCAACGAACGATAGCGCAGTGGCACGCTGCCCCCAAAGTGGAAGGAGGCACGAACAGTCCTCATCCCAAAGCCAGGCAAACGACCGAGTATCGAGAACCTTCGTCCGATATCACTAACATCCTGTGTTGGGAAAGTCCTTGAACACGTCGTGCTCAACCGATGGCAAGATTATCTCGCAGAGAACGGCCTCTACCCGGACACCATGCTAGGCTTCCGGGCGGGACTGAGCACTGAAGACGCCATGCTTCTCATAAACATGAAGTCATTGACATACCATCCACGACCACAAGCCCAATGAATAACCGTGCGATACTTGCCGTCGACCTGAATAGTGCGTTTGACAACATCCACCACTCGGCAATCTTACAAGTATCGCGCCTCAACATGGGAGAACGCACGTTCTATTATATCAAAGACTTCCCAACCGACCGCACACCACCATCATGGCAGGGGATCTGGAACTACCAACCAAGAAACTGGGGAGTACGGGCACACCGCAGGGGGCCGTGATCTCGCCGACACTGTTCAACCTGGTCATGATTGGAATGGCCGAACGCCTCCGTGCCCTCCCGAAGGTCAAACACACCATATACGCAGACGATATCACTCTCTGGATGGCCGGTGGTAGTGACGGCGAGATTGAGGCGTCCCTGCAACAAGCCATCGACGTGGTTGAAGAGCATCTACCAGACGCGGGTCTCCAATGCTCTCCGGCCAAGTCAGAGCTACTTCTGCTACTGCCGCGTCGCATGTTCAGAGCCGCTCACACGCCTGATATACAGCTCCGCACAAAGGACGGCACTACCATACCACGCGTCCACACGCTACGTGTTCTGGGTCTCCACACAGAGGAACATCGTTACAACGGTCACACAGTAAAGCTATTAGACTCCAAAGTCTCAAGAGCCACCAGTCTCACCAAGAAGATTTCAACCAAGTATGCCGGGATGAGAGCGCACAACCTGCTCAAGCTTGCCCAATCCTTTGCCATCAGCCACCTGGCCTATGTCGCGGCTTTTCTTGATTTGACCGACCTAGAACGCAGAAAATTACAGGCACTCATTCGCAAAGCGCACAAAGCTGCACTTGGTCTCTATAATCACACCAACACCGAGCGGCTACTAGGGTTAGGCGTGCACAACGCACTAGGTGAGATCGTCCAAGCTCAACAGACAGCACAGCTCACGCGTCTCGCACAAACTAGAACAGGCCGGGCAATACTAAAGATGCTAGGGTATCAATCGAGGCTGCAGGAGGGTATGGGGCTGGCTGCCGCTTCCGGGGGAGCTACTCCGACAGTTGCAAATCGCCCCCCTCCCCCGCCACATGAACCCAGAAGAGAATTACGAACGAAGGCTCGCCAGAGCCTGAGCGCTTACGGCCACTGATTCCACCGACACCGGGCCTTCTACGTCGACGTGGCTAAGTACCCGGTCCGCAAGAACACCTACGCGACCGCCGTCATCGCCGCCACCACTGCCGAGCTCTACACGCCCGGCAGCATCGTGGCATCTACCACCGAGCAAGCAGAGGAGTTAGCCATAGCGCTGGCAATCTCCAACCCCAACTGCACTACCATGCTCAGTGACTCGCGTACTGCAGTCCTGCGCTTCGCTGAGAACAAAGTACATCCCAGTGTAGTGAGGGTGTGCGGGGCCCTAAGACCATCATCGACGGGCGTGTGCAACAAATGGTTCCCAGCCCACATGGGTATGGTAGGACCCGAAGCAAACCGCAGTGAGGACGCGGACCGGATGGCGAGTGCGCTCACTAGACGCAACGCCTGTGCAGCTGCCCCTCCCGCGGAAAACTACGACAGTGACGGTGAAGACTTCACCCCAGTTAACACATATGGAGAGGTGCTGAGATGGTTCAGAGAAACCAGAAGACAGTACCCCGGTCCCCACTCCAACCTCTCTAGGCAAGAGGCAGTGATTTTCAGACCACTACAGGTGCGGGCGACGTGTACCCCGGTGTGGGCCAAACACGTCCATCCCGAACTACAACCCAGTGACGTGTGTGTGCCATGTGGTGTTAATCGCGCTACTATGGCGCACCTGCTATAGGCATGCTCAGTGACCCCGGAACCCACGGATGTGCTTCCTCCTCACCTTGCTCCTGCGGTGTGCAAGAAAGACTTTGACTCCCAACGAAGGGCCGCCAAGTTTGCTCTGGAGGCCCTCGAACGCCAGCAATCGAGGGCGCTGCTCCCCTTCAGGAGGCTGGTACCCCTGATTAACTTCTAGCCGGCCAATAAAGATGTTCTCTCTCTCTCTTATTGATATAATAAAACAACAATTTCTTTTGCTACTGGTCACGGCGTCTCTTTCACCTTGTTTCTTTCTCTAGGTAGATTTATTTAGTGTTCTCGCCCCGTTTATCGACCGTTAAAAAGACATTCCTAAGATAGGGGCTGCGCAATGACTTTCGTAGAAACGCAACAAAGCAGCTGTCTTTTTTGCCTTTTTGAGCGAGCATTCGATGCAGCCCTGCTCTTATGTTATCTTTTCTCGTCAGGTAGTTTTATTCAATGCTTTTTTCCCTCTATGAGCGACAGGTGGCCAGATATTTTCAAAAGAGAACCGGGACAGTTAACTCTGGGTAGAAGAAGCGTCGACGTTTTTTCAATTCGCCCTATTTTATTCAGTCATACAATGCGAATTTTTATATTTCTCAGCACGATCTCACTCTAGCGCTCTTTTCGCACTGCAGGTATTTATATTTGCAGTTTTGTGATTTTCAGCGAGTGTTAAACCGACATTCTTAATGCTGGTTCGGTCACAATTATTGCGGAAATTAGAAGGTAAAGTTAATTGCACTTACAAGGACGCGCTAAATCGCTTCAATTGATACTGGGGTATGATTGTCTTACATCATAAATCTTTTTGTACACCTAATCACCTTGCATTGTCGTTGTTTCTCATGTTTAGGTAGATTTATAAAGTGCATAATTGCCTATTATACTCCAATACGAACATTTTTTGCCATTCCTCTTGACTTTGTTCTATCATTTTTCTCCTGGCAGGCAGTTTTATTTTTTCTGTTTTTAGTTTTTTGAGCACGTGCCCAAGCACCAATATTTACAAAATAGGCAGGTATAATACCGTATCCTTGAGGGAGACTGGTGTGCTCATGGCTACGTAGAAAAACGCGCGATGTCGGTTCAGTTACCAGTGTTTTTAAATGCCATTCAACAGGTATCCACTTGGCACACGTCGCAAGCTTCGTCAATCATTTTTTGTGTCACCAGGGAGTAAAACTGAGCGCGTTTCTGGCCTTTTACAGTGCACGTTCAACCGCCATTTTAAGGACACACCCGGGAGTAATAAATTTCCAGGAAGACCATAGAAAGTGTCCTTACGTAGATATAAGAACACGCGACATCACTCCAGTTGACGGTGAAATATTTGTTCACAAATATTAAAAACCGTTTCTCTAATCTTCGCGGCCATGCTTTTTCCATCCTTTAAACGCAGGTCCCTTTATTTTGTGCTTTTTGCAGTTGTGAGGTAAACTTGAACATGAATTTGTAACAAATGGCAGGCGCAATATTTTGTCCACAAGGGAAACAGACGTACAGTGCTAGAGCGAAGAGCTTATTATGTCACTTGGGTTCACAGTATTTTATTTTTTTCACTGAGTCATGTCTGACATTTTTCGTTTAGCTCTTTCACTCTTTCACATAGCCAAAAAACGTTTATACAACTTTTTTTTGCTTTTTTAAGCGATAGTTTACCAACATTAGCGAGACAAACGCAGGTGTAATAATTGTGACGGTAGATAAACTCGGGAATTGAATGCGTTTCGGGAAAACTTGGGACGTTGTTTCAGTTCACATTACTTCTTACAATGTCACAAAGTACACGTTTTTCGCCATTCCCCACCCCCTTTCCCTCCTGCTTCTTTCCTCGAGAAGACTTTCGCAAGACGGATGCGGGCGGTATAATTTCCCGCAGGAGAAAAAAGTGTTTAGGTGTGTCGGCGTGGAACAAAAGACGTTGCTTAAAATCACCGTGTTTTAATGGGTCATTGATTCTCATCCAATACAAATCATTTTGCTATTCCTCGCAGACTTCCTCCTGCGTTATTTCCCCTTGTCAGTCTGTTTTATTAGCACCTTCAATGTCTTTGAGCGATCGTTCCCGAACATTCGTAAACATAACCGGGAACAAGAATTTAGCAAAAGAGAAACGTGTGATTTTATTGTACGTAAAGCAGCCTCCCACGTCGCTTCAGTTGACAGGTCTATTTAAAGTTATTCAATGCAAAGGCTTTTTGCGTTTCCCGTGGTCCAGCTCTTTCCTTCTCTTCCCACACCAGTATTTATTTTGTCACTCTTTTGCCTTTTTTTCGAGTGTCAAACCTACATTATTTTTCTAGTTGCTGGCGTTATACTTTTTCTAGAAGAAAATCGCGGACGTTTACTGGTAGGCAGATGAACGCGCAAAGTCGCCGCAGTTTTTTTCGCCACTCGTCTAAGCCTGGGTTCTTTGCTCCTGGGTTCTTTGCTCCCTCCTGGGTTCTTTGCCCTTTTCGAGTAGTTTTATTTATTGTTATTTTATTTTTGATACAGCATAGAACCAACATTCGGGAGACAGTCGCCCGTATTACGACGTTTCGAGAAGAGGAACAGGCGAGTAATTTACAAGGGTATAAAACACGAACTAAGTTTTAGTTCAAATTGGTTGGGTTGATGTATGGTATTTATGTATGTTACCTTGTTGCAGTGCAAGTTTTGGGAGTAGGGGCCGGCGTACGTCCTTCTTAAATCCCGAGCCGCTTTGCAACACGACGGCAGAGAGCATTGTACGGCTCCCAGAACTTTCACTCTGACGGGGGCTGCTTGAAAGGAAAATTGCCAAGGAGTTGTGCCCGGCGCGTAAACCAGGGGACGGCAGCGATGCTTTGCTGCTCCCGCCTGTGTGGTTGTTGTCCTCGGAGGACGGTGCCGGGGCACGGGGTGGCTAGACACGCCTAGTGCTTCCGTCGTTAGCGGGATGAGACTCGCCATGTTGATCTATGCTCGGTGCCGTTTGACAGCGGACGCGCCGCGGGTTTGTGACGGCTAATCTCAGGAGCCGGCCTTGTCTAATAGTACTTAGCCATCAGTAAGCCAGGCGCCGGCGATGGCGGCGCGGTAACGTTCAGTGGCTGTCAGGGCGTTGGCTCTTCCCCTTCCGTCAGAACGTCTCTCCTCGACGTAAAGGTGAGTTGTGTGAGGAGGTGACGGAATTCAGGCAGGACCAATCGGGAGGAGGAATAGTCGGGGCGAATGGAGAGTATCTATGTTCTTGGCTGTGATTCGACAGAGATGAATTTGTGGATTGTGTATGCTGTGTTTGATATTCATCGGGGGATTTTGGGGGAGATGGTGGTGGGGGGAGTAGAGGAACGGTTGTGTTGTTGCACACCGGGGGGAACCCCATCGTCTCACGCATTGCTACATCCCTGACTCTCCGCACATTAAAGTCTACCGGCACTTGAATAGGCTTCGCGGTGTTCCCCTGCACCACTGCAGTGGTTCAGGGTGTTCCCCTGCACCACTGCACCCTGCCCTGCATTATGCAAGAACAAAGTAATTACCACCAATCCGTCTATCTACGTTTAGCTGGCAAAGTCGACAGGATTGGCTAGCCCGCCCGGCGAGGACTGGGGAGCCAAAGATCAGCAAGTCAAGTTGACGCCAGAGAGAATTGGAGGCGTCATAACGTCGGAGCTTCTCACAAACGGTGCCAGTATTGGTGCACTGCACAGGGAAGTTTGGACGCTGGTGCGTACAGGAACCGGCTGGCAGAGGAGCGTCGGATGAAGGAGGTTCCTTGAAAATCGTCAGGCATTGGTACGTCTAACGGGTGGCTGCAGCTGTTGGTGCACTGCACGTGTAAACCTCGACGTGGGTGCGTCAAAGAGCCGGCTGGTAGAGGAGCGCTGGACGGACAAGATTCCTCGGAAATCTTCAGTCATTGGTGCGTCTAACGGGTGGATGCAGCTGTTGGTGCACTGCACGCCTAAACATCGACGTTGGTGCATCAAGGAACCGGGTGGTAGAGGAGCGTGGGTGGAGGAGATTCTTCGGAAATCGCCAAGCATTGATGCGTTTCTCGAATGGCTGCAGCAGCTGGTGCAAACTCCGACGTAGAGACTTCAAGAAGACGCCTCGCGGCAAAAACTGGACTTTGTCTTATTCGTGGGGGTTTAAAAAACTGCTCGTGGTGGAAGAGTGAACCTGGGAGCGACCTCGACGTAGCGATACTTCTTTGAATGTCCGAAGAGGAGCGCTTTTCAGCCGTTGTTCCTCGGCAGCGGAGGTGGCTGGAGTCATCTTGTGCGTCGACAGAGCAGAGGAGTCCGATTCCAAAGATTAACGGTTGTGGGACTGAAGTTGTGGCCTTTAGTCAGTCTTGGCGGTGGACCAAAGGTTTCCTGGACGACTATCAATTGAACGCTTCGTCGAGGTGATCGGATGGAGGGATCGTTGCTGTCGTCTTCCGGAATCACAAACTGGCGTGTGGGACTAAGTGCGGACCACCGGGCGCTATGCGACGCACGTTTTCTTTGCGAGGCCCCACATTTTTTGCATCTCCTGAGATACTTCCTCCGCATGCAGTAGCGTTGGGTAGTGCGTACGGAGTCAGAGAACAAGAATACTGAGGTTGATGAGTCGCATCCGGTGCGGCAACGGACCCTATATCTGATGGAATGCAACCGGAATTGAAGCTATTCAAGCGGCAGCTCGAGATGATGCCCCTAAAGGCCGCGCAGATGTCACAACGGAACCGCCAGCTAGAAAGTGAGAGAACTGGCATCGCACGGCACGCAAAAGATGTAAAGACCGCACTCGAAGCGATGCCAACCGAGAACAGTCTTATTCCTGCGTTATTTAGGACAGTGGACACCCTTTTTCTTCTGTAAACATTCCTCAAGAAATTCAGGGAACTATAATTCTGCCGTATCTGAACGAAAAAATGCGCGCATTCATCGCTAACCAGGCTAACGAGAAATTTATGCCATTCAAACAACTGAAGGAGGTTGTCCTCGGAGAGCTGCGTATCACCGCACACGGATACTGCAGAATGTTTTTAGCGGTCAACAGACAGGAGAGCGAGTCGTGGAGCCAGGTGGCCACAAGACTTGAAACAATGTTTTCGTGCTACTTGCGCAGCAGGGACGTTGAGACGTTTGTACGAATCAGAAACTTCTGGTTGAGGATCGGCTAAAGCAGCTAATGCCATATTGTCACGCAGCCAAGGACGACGCAGTTGTTTGGAAAAGAAACAAGTTTATTGGAGCGAACTTGTACTCTCCTAACAACTGAAAAGAATACAGAGGCGGCGAAGCAGCGGTCAACAACGTGACGTACGTGCGGCGGCGAGCGTCGTAGAATCGAATGCCGTGGCGTCAGCTGTGCAGGCTTTTATATTTCGGCGCGAGAGTTTCTGGAACCGTCGATTCCCATCCAGAACATTCTAGATCATAGAATATTATTCTGGGCTAGCGGCGTTAGGGCGCAACGCTCTGCTTATCTGAATGAGATAGCCCGTGCAGCATAAAAATAAAGAATGCAACACGCGCTTCCTTTGAGACACAGATAACAGAGCTGGGCGCGGGTGGGCATTCAAAACAAACAATAAATAAACAAACCCGGACATGGTTCGCGGTATTACCCCCCTCTAAGAGTGCATCGCCCCGATGCTAAAATAAAACGACAGTCTGAACAAACAGCAACAACCCAACAAAAACAAAAAAAGTTCGTCATCTTGCGAAGTACGGTTTGAGGCGAACCACGTGGACGACTTCGGGTCGCGTGCGTCGTCGTGATGTGCCGGAATCACCACTGGGGATCACTTCGTAGGTTAATTGACCAACACGTCGTAGAATCTGGTAGGGTCCGAAATACCGACGCAGAAGCTTCTCACTGAGTCCGCGTCGTCGAATGGGAGTCAGAACCCACACATGATCTCCTGGTTGGTACTCGGCGTATCGGCGTCGGAGGTTGTAGCGGCCGGCATCCACCAGCTGCTGGTCCGTTATACGAACTCGAGCGAGCTGGTGGGCCTCCTCCGCACGTTGAAGGTATCCTTGGACGTCGGCGTTGAGGTCGTCGTCTTCTACATGCGGAAGCATGGCGTCGAGCATCGTAGTCGGCCGTCTTCCGTAAACAAGCTCGAACGGTGTCATCTGCGTAGTTTCCTGCGTCGCTGTATTGTACGCAAACGTGGCATACGGGAGGACTTCGTCCCAAGTCTTACGTTCAACGTCGACGTACATGGACCGCATATCCGCAATCGTCTTTTTCAGTCGTTCCGTTAGTCCGTTCGTCTGGGGGTGGTACGGCGTCGTTCTTCGGTGATCCGTGTTGCTGTAGCGTAAGATTCCTTGCATCAGCTCCGCGGTAAAGGCCGTTCCTCGGTCCGTGATTAGGACTTCAGGAGCTCCATGCCGCAGCACAACTTGGTTTATAAAGAACTTGGCGACTTCTTGTGCAGTCCCCCGCAGAAGAGCGGTGGTCTCTGCGTAGCGCGTCATGTAGTCTGTCGCTACGACAATCCACTTGTTCTCCGATCGTGACATCGGGAACGGGCCTAGATGTCCATTCCAATCTGTTGAAAGGGCCTCGACGGAACGATGATCGGTTGCAGAAGTCCGGCGGGTGTTGTCGGTGGCGTTTTTTGTCGCTGGCAGTCACGGCAACTCCGCACGTAGTGGGTGACGTCGGATGTAAGGCGGGGCCAGAAGTACTTCGCCTTAATTTTTGCAATAGGGCGAGCTGTACCGAGATGTCCGGAAGACGGGTCGTCGTGGGACGCTTCCAAAATTTCGTCACGAAGGTCTGCGGGGATGACAAGTAGATAATTCGTACTTGTTCCGGGTCTGAAATTCTTCTTCACGAGGACGGAGTTTTTGAGGCTAAATGCTGGTAAGTTTCGATTGAACGCTCTAGGCACGGCGACGTTTCGTCCTTCGAGGTAGTCGATCATTACGCGCAAGTCCGCGTCGGCACGCTGCTGGGCGGCTAGGTCGTTCTCCGTAAGAACCCCGAAGAACGCGCTGTCTTCATCGGAGTCTTGTGGTGGTGGGTCGACAGGGGCGCGGGACAGGCAGTCGGCGTCGGAGTGTTTCCTGCCGGATTTATAGACGATTGTAACGTCGAACTCTTGCAGGCGCAAACTCCACCGCCCCAGACGGCCAGAGGGGTCCTTCAAATTCGCGAGCCAACACAGCGCATGGTGGTCTGTTACAACCTTGAACGGTCTGCCATACACGTATGGGCGAAATTTTGTAGTGGCCCATATAATAGCCAGGCACTCTTTTTCGGAGGCAGAGTAGTTTTTCTCCTCCTTCGACAGACCACGGCTTGCATAGGCGATTACGTTTTCGCACCCGCTTTGTTTTTGGACAAGGACGGCACCCAAGCCTATATCACTGGCGTCCGTGTGTATTTCCGTTTCGGCGTTTCCATCGAAATGAGTGAGCACGGGCGGGCTTTGCAGGTGTTTTTGGAACTGGCAGAATGCCTTTTCTTGGTCGTCTTCCCAGCTGAAAGGGGTGCTATCTTTCGTCAAGCGCGTGAGCGGCTCTGCAATGCGTGCGAAGTTTGCGACGAAGCGCCGGTAGTATGCGCACAGTGCAAGAAATCTGCGCACGCCCTTCTCATCTTTCGGCCTTGGGAAGTTCGCTATGGCTGAAATTTTCGCCGGGTCAGGCACATGGGCCAAAAACTTCAGTTAACCGTACGCGAAGCCGCACTTGTCAGGCTTCAGCGTTAACCCGGACGTAAGCATGGCCTCGAATACCGACTGCAACCTTGCGAGGGGTTCGTCGAAAGTCCGGGAGAATACCACAACGTCGTCGAGGTATACGAGGCAGGTGTGACACTTCAGGCCAGCTAGCACAGTGGCCATGACTCTCTGGAACGTTGCTGGTGCCGTGCATAGCCCAAACGTCATCACCTTCAACTCGTATAGGCCGTCCGGGGTTATGAATGCAGTCTTCTCTCGATCTCTCTCGTCCACTTCAATTTGCCAGTAGCCTGTCTTCAGATCCATCGATGAGAAGTACCTCGCATGGCAGAGGTGGTCGAGGGTGTCGTCGATTCGGGGGAGGGGGCACACGTCCTTCTTCGTGATTTTATTCAGTCGCCGGTAGTCAGCGCAGAACCTCAGTGTGCCGTCTTTTTTCTTCACGAGTAGGACCGGCGCAACCCACGGAATTTTCGATGGCTGTATAATGTCGTCATTGAGCATGTCGTCGTCTTGAGTCCGGATGGCTTCGCGCTCGTGTGAAGAGAGGCGGTACGGTGACTGTCGGGTAGGTCGGGCTCCATCTTCGGTTATTATCCGGTGCTTCGCCAGAGGTGTTTGACGTAACTTTGAGTTGGACGAAAAACACTCGCTGTAGCGACGCAGCAAAGCCAATAACTTTTTCCTTTCTTCTTGCGGTAGCGCCGAATTCACATCGAAGGGGTGCGGAAGCTTGAACGTATCGTCGGGTGCGCGTTCAAAGTCGACGACTGCTATCAAGTCACTTGCTTGTTGCGTTTCTTCAACGAACGCAATTGCAGCGCCCTTGTTTATATGCTGGTACTCCTCGGTGAAATTGGTGACCAAAACGTGGGATTTGCGCTGCTTAAACCACGCAATGCCTCTTGCCAAAGACACACCACGGTCAAGAAGCAACCTTTGGTCACTCTCCACGATAGCGTCGACATCGGGAGCAGCACGTTCACAGGAGGACGTGCTCCGCGATCGCTCCGTCTTTTCTTGCTAGTTGTGCCGGTTATTAAGCCTGGATCTTCATGGTACTGCATTGCCTGGATGTATAAGCCTGCGAGGTCCACGGGGATACCCGAAACCGAGGTAGGGAGCTCATATTTTGGAAATAAGGACCGATTTTGTGTACCACGCGGCGCGCCCGTAAGTAAGCCTAGCGCGGAGCCGGCCTTGGCCGGGGAAGCGGCAGGCGTAGTCAAGCCTCCACCTAGCTCCGAACTTAATTACTCCGGGCATTGACCCCGAGATGGCGACCGCCATGCGGATCGAAGTGGATGGGGAAGAAATTTTGCCAGAGGAAGTGTCCAGGGCGCAAGGCTGGAAAACGGCGGGCGAGAAACTGAATGTGAACGGCGGCAGGCAGCTACGCCTAACACAAGGAAGCCATGGCGGCCAAGATTGCGCCAGCGCCGGAGCTGCACACAACACCTGTGGCCAGGACGGCGACCCCGGCGGCGCTTCTGAGACGATGCTGGGCCACAAGAAGGCGAAGCGAGTAAACAAGGGGAGACTTCTTAAGGGCGCGCGGATGCCAGACGTCCCGCGCGCCGACATGAAGATCATTCAGCGACCACGGGGCGGGCTTCGCGTGAGCGAAGTCTCGCGAGTGGAAATTAGCCGAGCGAACGCAGCGGCGGCCCAAGTTGCCGCAAGTGACTCAAGAGAGGATGTAATTTGCTTCAATTACCAGCAAAACATAATTGTCGCAAGCACGCCAAGGAGGGAGAACGCGGACAAGTACGCAGCTGTGACCAGCATCGACATCACAGGGACGGCCCATGAAGTCAGTGCGTACGAGTCCGCCCCCCATAGAACAGTCAAAGGTGTCATTCGGGGCATCCCATCAGAGGACACTGCCCAAGAGATCCAGGACTACGTAGTGCACAAACACAACCCCACGGCACTCCAGGCCAACCGGATCGGCAAGACGCGGTCCGTGGTCATCGCTTTTGCGGGGACCAAGGTGCCAAACTACGTACGCTATGGGAACCTGCTCGTGGAGTGTACCCTACACCGCAAACAGATAGATGTGTGCTACAAGTGCGGGCGGCTCGGCCACAGGATCGGCCTAACCCCCAGTACCTCATCTGCCGGGGCTGTGGCGCAGCCAATCCGGGCCCTGAGCACTCGTGCGTGCCGCAATGCAGCCTGTGCCGCGGAAAGCACCTCACCGCTGACCGAACCTGCAAGGCGCGCTTCAAGACGCCGTATGTGGTGCGCCGCCGGCGGTGCGAACGCCGACGAGCCGAAGACGGCGACACAAGTCAAGAGAAAAGAGGTCGTACAGGGCGACCCCGCCGTAGCACATCGTCGCGGAGCCGATCGAGAACGCCGGCCCGCAACAGCGGCCACCAGAGCCGTCAACATTCGAGATCACTCTCCCGGAGCGACCCCAAGGGTGCCGGCCGGACGCCATCGGCTGGCCCCAAGGGGAACCGCCGCTGGGAGACGGTCAAGAAGGATGAGCAGCGGCAAACGGGGCTCGAGCGGAAGACGCCAGAGGTCCCGGTCCCGGTCCCGAGCACCGAAGTCGAGGTCCCTGGTCCGTTCCAGTCAGCGGCAACGAGGGAAGAGCACCGACAAAGAGGTGGGCTGGGCAAACGGGTCTCCCGTCGCTCTCGGGAACAACAGAGAGTTCCCTTGCCTTACCCCCTCCCAACCTCCCGGTCAGGGCGCTGTAGCCAAGTCAGGCGACAGCCAATGCATAGAGCTCAAGAGAATAATCGAACGGCAACAAGACCAAATCAAGGAGCACAATCCACAAATACGCGCTCTCATGAAAAAGATAAAGGCGCTGACGAGCGGTAGCTCAGGCAACCGCGACGTAACGGACGGCGCGAGCGAGAAGCGCAAAGTGCCGCGGCGAGATCCATCATGTGTCCGCCTAGAGCGGGTGGAGGCGGGTAACACCGAGCACGCGAGTAGCCAAGAAGCCATGGACGCGGAGAGCAACGCGGAGAGCGCAGCGGAGGCCAGCGCGTCGCAGCAACCACAGAAACAACAAGCCTCGCAGGGCAGCGAGGCAAACGCTGTATTGGAAAACATACTGGAGGCAATTAAGCAAATTCAAGAGGGCTTTAGGCAAATGCAAGAGCGAGTGGAGGCGCTGTAGGTCCGGCACGAACGCCTGGCGGCCAAGGTCTCCACTCTCTCCCAACCGACCACGAGCAAGACAGCCGCGCTCCGACAGGAACGGGCCAATCGAGTCAAAGAATCCATCGCGAAGGGGCGAGGACACGTGCAATCGGCAAACGACGATGGCTCAGAATCTGAACAAGAGTAAAAACAGGGCTCCTCGAGCACAGGAGAGCACACTCAATTACCAATGGAACTGCCGGGGTATCAGGCAAAAATACGCCGAACTGTTTATACACATCGAAGGGCTCGATCTGAAGCCGGACGTGGTCACGCTGCAGAAACGCACGGACGACCCCGACTGCCGGGATACGTTACATACACGGGCCCGACGGAGAAGGGCATGGCGATCCAGGTACGCAACAACATCGCGGCCACGCAGCACATAACGCCACAGCACGGCTGCGAGCACACGCTGATCGAAATTCACACAGAGACAATTGGCAACGGAAAGAATCTATTCGTCATGAGCGCGTACTGCACACCGTCGCAGCGCCAGTACGACTTTGACAAAACGGTGGGGCAGGCGAAGAGGTTTGCGGGGAAGAGGCCGCTCCTGATCCTTGGTGACTTCAACGCTCCCCGCGCGCTATGGGGATACAAATACGAATCCAAACGAGGGAAAGCTCTGTTCAAAACCATGGAAATGGCAGAATTGGAGTTACTGAACGAGTCCGGGGTGTCCACGAGAAGAGGGCACAGCGTCAACCGTGACACGACGCCCGATCTCACGTGGCTGAAGGCTAACCTGAACGCGACGTGGCGGGACGAAGGCACGGACCTCGGATCCGACCACACCATAATCGGCATAGAGATGAAAGGACCGCGGTTTCGGGCTACGCTCGGCAGAGCCCGAATCACGGACTGGGACAAGCTCCGCATCTACACAGACAAGGAACCCCTCGACGAGGAAAACGAAGGGGAGCGCAAAGAAGATAAGCAGACGTACGCGGAATGGGCGCACGATCAGAAGATGGCACTCGCCAAATTTACACAAGAGGTCACAACGACGGTGCAGATGCCCTTCGTCGACGCGAGGCTGGCCCACATGTGGGAGGCTCGGCATTCGCTCACGAGGCGGTGGAAGCGCCAGGGGAGAAACAAGAAGCTAGCTCGGCGTATTGCAGTTCTCAATAGAGAGATTGCAGAGTACGCCACCAAGCTTAGCAGAGAGAACTGGTTGAGTATGTGCGACGGACTGCAGGGCAAGCTGTCTACGCGCAAGACCTGGGGCCTCCTGAGACACCTGATCGACCCGCTGGGAAGCAAGACGGCAACGCATCGCAACCTCACTAAGGTTCTGAATACCTACGAAGGAGACCACCGCAAGCTCGTCGCAGACCTGACGCCGCGTTACCTCAAGACCGACAGGGGTAAGTTCCAAATCCACGAGACGTACGACGGCCCGGCGAACGACAAACTCGACGAGCCGTTCACGCTGGCGGAACTCTGGAATGTCATCGATGATAGCAACACGCAGTGCTCCTGGCGGAGACACGATCACTTACACGTTGCTCGGCAATATGAGCGACGGGGCGGCCAAGAGGCACCTGGGCCACATCAAAAGGACCTGGGAGACCTCGCTGCTGCCCATGGAATGGAAAGAGGCTCTAGTGCGGTTCATCCCCAAGCTGGGCAAAGCCCTCACAATCGAGAACATGCCACCCTTCTCCCTCACGTCGTGCGTAGGGAAGGTAATGGAGCGTATGGTGCTCCGTAGACTCCAAACCTACCTAGAAGAGACCAACCAAATGCCCGAAACGATGTACGGCTTCCGGCAGCACCTCGGCACGCATGACGTCCTGGTGCAACTGCAGGAGCTCGTGATGAGGAAAGCCACTCGGAGCTCGCCGCGCGGCATACTGGCCCTTGACCTAAAGGGGGCATTTGACAATGTGTCTCACGCGAGCGTTCTCGGTAACCTCAAGAAGACGGGATGTGGCCAACGCACGTTCGGCTACGTTAAGGATTTCCTGAGCAAGCGCATGGCGGTCATACAGATTGGAGGAGGAAGTCGGACCCGATAGAACTGGGAGACTGCGGCACCCAAAAGGGTTCCGTCCTGTCGCCCCTGCTATTCAACCTGGCCCTCCTCCCGCTACCAAGTCTACTCAAACAGATCGACGGCGTGGACCACGCGTTCTACGCCGACGACATTACGGTGGGGACGAGTCGGGCGGGATCCGAAGCCTGGACGGAGGAGATCCTGCACAGGGCGGCAACGACGGTCCACGAATACGCCAGGACCTGCGGGTTGTGCTGCGCACCCCAGAAGTCGGAGCTCCTCATCGTGCAGCCCAGAAGACGCAAGAACGATGCCGAGCCGAATGTGGTCGTTACCATGGACGGCGTAGACGTCAAGCCCACGCAGCAGATGCGCATCCTCGGTCTCTTGCTACAACGAGACGGCAAGGCGACAGCGGCCATTGCTAAGATCAAGATGGCCTCCGAACAGGTCACTGGAATGATCCGACGCGTTGCGAACCGGAACAGAGGACTTAAAAAAGACGACGCCTTCCGCCTGGTCAGAGCGCTCATCGTGTCTCGCATCACCTACTCGGCCCCGTACCTCCAGCTAACGAAGGCGAACAGGAACACGCTAGACACGATCATAAGGAAAGCCACCAAGACGGCCATGGGCCTGCCCCAGTACTCGTCTACGCAGAAGCTGCTGAGCCACACTGAGCCAGACTGAGCACGGCCGAACAGTCCTCCGGAAGATTGGTTGGCCCATCGAACCACAGACACCCAAGCACCCTCTACCTCCGCTGTTGAGGGAAGCGCTCAAGACCAAGCCCCTGCCGCGCAATATGCAGGCCGGCAGGAACAACGAGAGGCGAGCCGCGCGGGCACAGTCACTCGCCCGACAGCTGGACGCAGACCCGCGGGTCCTCTACGTGGACGCCTCACTTCCCCAGCACAGCAGCAAAGCAGTGGCCACCGTCAAGACCATCGACAAGCTGGTGAACAGCGCGTCGCTACGGACGACAGATGCCAGCCAAGCAGAAGAGATGGCCATCGCTCTCGCCCTCACACACGGAGACGTGCATACGATCGTCACAGATTCCAAGACGGCTTACGGCAACTA
Organism: Haemaphysalis longicornis; assembly: GCF_048455015.1. NCBI lineage: Eukaryota > Metazoa > Arthropoda > Arachnida > Ixodida > Ixodidae > Haemaphysalis > Haemaphysalis longicornis. The sequence goes on from NW_027526385.1 coordinate 204,581,624, forward strand.
CCGCAAGGGGATCGTCTCCCACGCGGCCCTAGCAATTCTCGCAAAGCGCAGCCCACCGGGACTAGACGTAGAGCTTTTGTGGATTCGGGCACACTCGACAGTGGAAGGTAACGCCCTCGCCGACCACTACGCCCGCGAACTAGCAGGCCGGGCCGAGGACGAGCCGGAGCTACCGCACCCAGTTACGAGCACCCGCGAGATTACCACGCTGTACAGGAGCGCCAGGTGCAGGATTCCCGTGCCGCACCAGCAACTCGACCGCAAGCAACAAACAATAGTCCGCCGCGCACAAGCGGGGTCACTGGCGCACCCAGCTTTATTGAACGAGATGTTCCCGGCAGAACAGGACCCCATCTGCCCGTTCTGCAAAAAGACGGAAGGCACCCTGCCGCACATACTGGCGGAGTGTACTGAGCTCAAGAATCCTCTACCTTCCCTCCCCCTTCCTTTTCCGCCCCCTACCCGAGCGATGGGAGATCTTGATGTCCAGCCCCGACCTGTCGACGCAGCAAGAGCTCGCGTCCAGGGGCCAGGAGCTATTCGACTCATATTAGACTCGTGAATAGGGTTCCACCCCGTCTGACGCCTGCGAGCATCACCTGAAATGGGCTCAGCGAAAGTTGTTGCTCTCTCCCTCTCAGCACCTTCACAGTATACGGTGATCATCTAGCTTGCGCGAGGTGGCAGGGTGACGTGATCATCGGCGATCCTTACAGCTGCACGGTGTTCGGTGTTCGATTCCGGCATCATGGAGTGGTCGGAGGAAAAAGATATCGACTTCTTCTGCAGATCGATTATTCCGCCGTTGTCCGTCAAAAAGTCCATTCCGAGAATTACGTCGCGGGAGCAGTTGGGCAAAACGACGAATACCGCAGGGTACGTCGTGCCGTTTATAGGTGACGCGCGATGTGCACGTTCCACTTGGCTTCACGAGGTGGCCTCCTGCTGTGCGTATGAGCGGACCGTCCCATCTGGTCATAACTTTCTTCAGCTTAGACGCAAATGGTCCGCTCATTATGGAGTAGTCGGCTCCCGTTTCTGAAAGGGCGACAACATCAAAACCGTCGATGGACACCTTGACGTCGGATGCCGCCTTCGTCGAGTTCTGGTTGCGTTGGGGCGTCGTATCTCGGCTTGTGCGTGTTGACGGTCGGGCACTGTGCGTCGTCGTTGTCGACGTCTTCTCAGCGGACATCTCGGTCAGGTCGGGTAAGCGTCGCGGCGTATAGCTGTCGTCGTGTTCGGGAGTCTCGTCAGGGTTAGGTCGGGTCGTCGGGATAAGGGCATATCGGGAATCACTGTCTTCGACGCGTCCTGGCGTCGTTGGAAGGTTTCCCGTTTTTCGCCGTAGAGCAACTTCACCGCCAGAAGTTGCTGCTTTTAGTTTCCCCCGCGTGGGCTGGGGGACCTTCCACGGGCGAAGTCAGCGTTACTACGGCGGTTCGGCGATTGGTATGGGTAGGGCGACGGCGAACGGTTGAAACGCGCTCGGCCACGGCTGGTTTCAGATAGGTACTCGTCGACCTCACGTGGTCGTTGGCCAGGGAGAGGGCAAGGTGCGTCGACGGAGAAACCACGCAGTCCGAGTCTCTTGTATGGGCAGCGACGGTAGATGTGGTCGGCCTCTCCGCAGTTGTAGCACAGAGGACGGTTATCGGGAGTTCGCCATACGTCCGTCTTCCTCGGCGTCTGGTTTCAGGGTACCGGGGGTCGGGCGGGTGACAGTGGGCGGCGGTACGGCGGGGCCTCTTGACAGCGTGTTGGAGCAGGGCGGTGCTGACCAACAGCCGCGGAGTATCTCATAGCTTGTGGCTCTCGGGGTACTTCGAATGGCGTAGAAGTTCGCAACGCTTGTTGCACTTCTCTAATCACGTCGGTAAGGGTAGCGACTTGGGGCTGTGGTGGCGTTGGAAGAAGTTTCCGCAGCTCCTCTCTCACTATTGCGCGGATAGTCTCGCGTAGGCTGTCGGCCGGGATCCGCGTGCTGCCAAAGTCGTTCGCATTGGCCGCGCCAACAAAGTTGCGGTCATACGGCTTAGCACGGATTTCTAGGGCTTTCTCAATGGTGCTGGCTTCGGTCATGAATTCGGCGAGGGTTTTGGGTGGATTTCGGACAAGTCCAGCAAACAGTTCCTCCTTCACTCCGCGCATTAAGAAGCGCAACTTCTTTTCTTCCGTAATTTCGGGGCCCGTGCGGCGAAATAGCTGCTTCATTTCATCAACGAAGATCACGACTGCTTCGTTGGGGTGTTGCGTGCGCGTTTCCAACAAAAGGGCGGCTCTTTATTTTCGCACGACGTTAGTGAAGGTCTTAGTGAACTCACATTTGAACTGAGCCCAGTTTGTCAAGGAGCTCTCGTGGTTCCCGAACCAAGTGCGAGCCGAATCTTCCAAGTAAAAGAAAACATGCCGGAACGTTTCTGCGTCGTCCCACCTGTTGAATTTCCGGACGCGCTCCAGTTTCTCCAACCATTCTTCTGGGTCTTCTGCGGGGGCTCCTCGGAATGATGGCGGTTCCCGTGGCTGCTGCAGAACGATGGGAGGATTGGCTTGGTTGGCCATGGTGCTGGTTGCGACGTCTTTCTTCTTCGCTTTCTCTGGTAGTAGACCGACCTGGGGTGGTAAATCTTGCAGGCGGAGGCTGGCTCTTGTTGGACTGGCTGGGCGGTTTCCAGAGGTTGTAGTGGGCATAAAGGGTGCGTACCCCGCACCTTCACCAGATGTCACGAAGCCAAGGACGACGCAGTTGTTTGGAAAAGAAACAAGTTTATTGGAGTGAACTTGTGCTCTCCTAACAACTGAAAAGAATACAGAGGCGGCGAAGCAGCGGTCAACAAAGTGACGTACGTGCGTCGGCGAGCGTCGCAGAATCGAAAGCCGCGGCGTCTGCTGTACAGGCTTTTATCTTTCGGCGCGAGAGTTTCTGGAACCGTCGATTCGCATCCAGAACATTGTAGATCACAGAAGAATATTCTGGGCTAGCGGCGTTAGGGCGAAACACTCTGCTTATCTGAATGAGATAGCCCGTGCCGCATAAAAATAAAGAATGGAACATGCGCTTCGCATGGGACACAGATAACAGTGCCGGGCGCGGCCGGGCATTAAAAACAAACAATAAATAAACAAACCCGAGCATGGTTCGCGGCAATATATTCTCAGGGCTTATCCCACCCAAAGCGAACTGAAGGGATGGATGCCGGCAAAAGAAATAGCTGAGCTCGCGGTAACTTTGAAGAGAGTGACCCATACTCCACAGAGGGAGCGGAACCACCAGTCGGCGGTGAGCCGCAACCCAGTAGAAATTGTGACAGATCTCCCCAGTGGCCAGATACACGGGCGAACTCTGTTCGTTGTTTTATTTGCGGCCAGCTCGGGCAATACAAGAGAAACTGCAAGTCGGGCTTGAACCCAGACGCGGATGTTAAAAGGTGGTGGCAGAAAACTTTGTCAACCTGCTAGACAAAGTTTAATGAGTGAGTCGCGACAGGAACTTCAGACTCCAAATAATGGCCTGTTGATTGAGGTACTCATTGGTGCGAAATGTTTCACCACTCCTGTTGACTCTGGTGCCGAAATCACTATAACCAAAGCTCACGATGTGCCAACTGAAGTTATGGGGCAGACTAGCGGAAATGTGAAGCTCAAGTGTGCCTTTCGAAAATCAGTAAGAACATACCTTAGGTATATTCCTTTCGGGACCCCCGACGCATCAGAAAGCGCCACTCAGTTGAAGGTGGTGCTCTGTGCGATGACGGAGAAACTTGACAGTAACGTGGGGCCCTAATGTCTCCCGGTGTGTTTGGAGACCGGTGTGCGAATGGGCTGGATCTAGCAACGGAGCTAAGGGATCAGGTGCGATTGGAAGAAAATGTAGCAGAGAAGACGATGCAGGGAACTGCCCCAAGCGTGAGCAGGAAATATACCGCAATCTCACTTGCGTCGGGATTGGTCGGCGGTGCCCCGTTGGGGGATGGAAGATTAAACGTTACAGCAAGCACTAAAGTGGCTAGTGGCGGCTCAGTGACGCATACGGATTCGTACAAATCAAATTTTCAGCGCCCAGATGTCGGGATTTGCTGCTTGCCTAGTGTCACTGCTGCGACTTCGGAGGCTACAGCCCCTGAAGAACCGTTGCGCGGCACTGTCGGAGAGAGAGGAGATGTGGTTTGAACGCGCCCGCGAAATGTTTTGACCGCTGGAAACAGTGAGCCACTGACGGGCGAGGGGAGAGATACGGGTTACGGCGAGGCCGAGGGCTTCCCTCCTCGAAACAGAAAGGTCGTTCTCGGCGGAGCAAAGGAGCGACAAGTGTATTGCAGTGGTTTGGCGCCAAGCTAGGGAGGGGACGCAAGGAATGATAATTCAAGAAGGGCTGCTTTACCCCAAGGATGCGGTGGAAGGCAAAACTTGTTTACAACTCATGGTTCCCAAATCACGGTGCGCGAAAGTTCTTGGGTTTTGCACATGATTGCCCATGTTGCGGGCAGTTCCCCCCAAAGAAAACGAAAAGGCGAAAAATAAACTGCTTTTTCTGGCCGGGGTAGTCTCCGACGTCCGACAGCACTGCCAACCTTGTCATGGCTCTCAAGTTCATTCTCGTAAGCTGGTGACGGACGGAGTCCCTATCACGCCGCGTACGAGACCGGGTATACCATTCGAAGTGGTATACCTGGATTGCGTGGTGCCGCTCGGGCAAGGTTGAACGCGGGGTCACAAACACGCACTTAGCGTGGTCGACTTCTGCACCAGGTGGGCAGAGGTGGTTCCGCTGATGTCTTTACAGCAAAATCCACTTGCCAGCGCCTGATCGAGGTATTTTTCACGATGTAGCACGCTGCAGCTAATTTGTAGCGATCAACGCACCAACTTGACCGCCGAGTTGACTGGAGAACTCGTGGAGTGGTTGGGCGTTTGAGTGCGTTTCGCAAGTGCAGATCACCCTCAAAGCAAAAGGTTTGTCGAGAGGTGGAAAGGTACCTTCAAGACGATGCTTCGCGACGTGATAGATGTTCAGGGCGGTGACTGGGATGCTATATTCCATGCCTACACTGGGCCTACCGGGAAGTGCCGCATGATGTCACAGGTGTGTCGCCTTTTGAATTAATGTAGGGCCTAGTTACCCAAGGGCCTCAGCATTCTGTGCAAGTCATGCACCGGCGAATGGGCTCCCTGATCGGGTCTGCCTAAACCAGCGGCTGGCTATCTCATGGAACTGAAGGAGAAAATGAGCGCTGCGAGAGAGGTAGTCAACGAACGAAGCTCGAGACTTCAACGGGCCTATGGGCAGAAGTACAACCTGCGAGCCTGGAAGAGGGAATTTAGGGAAGAGGATGATGTTGTGGTTGTGCTGACAGATTCCGGTGGAAAAATGCAACTAAAGTGGACGGGTCCTGTCACAATAAATGAGAGGCAGAGTAACGATAGCTTTGTAGAACGCGATCATGAAGAGAGCGAGAGACTTGTTCACGCCCACAACTTGCGACCGTACTACGCCCGAGCTAGCAACGTAGGCGTGGTGTTTGAGAAAGACGCAGAGTTTGGTGACAAAGAAACGGCCCCCCATATAGAAAAGTAGGACAAAGCAGAGTAAAGCAACTTCCAGGTGACTAGTCTGGACGCCATGCAGGCAAGGCAACTCTAAGAAGTCCTGGTGCAGTTCGGTGATGTTTTTCGGATAGGCCAGGGAAGTGCATTCTAGGAGAGAACCGCGCTACGCTAATTCCCGGATCCACCTTGGCGCGCCCGCCATTGTACAAGATTCCCATGGTAATGGAAGAGGAGGTTGAGAGGCAGATAACCGAACTTTTGGAATGGGGTTTTATGTATCCTCTGCGTATAGCTGGGGCGCACCCGATTTTGTGTACACGATAGAAGGATGGCTTTTTAAGCATCTGTGTAGATTACCGAAGCCTTAACGCCATAACGGTAGCAGATAGCTTCCCAATGGGGAACGTGACTGAGCTGCTGTACATCATAGCTGGAGCTAGGTATATGTCCGTACTTAACATGATGGTGGGTATTGGCGAATTCTCCTTGAGGAGGAATCTCAGAGCCTAACCACTTTTGCCAGCCATAATGGCCTGTATGCGTATAAGGGCATGCCATATGAGCTCCGAAACTCAGCGGCAACATTCCAGAGAGTAATTAACGGACTCCTCGGTGGCCACTGCCAGTATGAGTGCACCTACATTGACGATGCGGCGGTGTTTTCAAAAACTTCCCTACTGAAACGTTCCGTATATACGGAAATATGGAAATACGGGTTTGATACGGAGTATAATGCCCACACAATTTACTCAAGTAGATAATATTTTTACAAAGAAGGGATTCTTATGAGTTAGCACAATAACAATTTTTGCACAGTTTCCGTGTTTTTATTTTCAATAATAAACAAAACTACGCTCCGTATGTTTTCCGTATACACTGTATATACGGAATTCGTACGGACAATGATTTGGCGGTTTTAGTGAACTTAATGACATAAAATCGGTGTTTACATTTTTCGACAAGTATGCACTGTTTTATTTTCCTACATTTCTCAAAAATATTCGTAACTTGGTGGCGGAGTTGTGTCATTCTAGGAACGTACTTCGTACTCCCATAATTCCGTATATAAGGAACCTTTTAGGAGGGTTGGAAGGACCATCTTGCCCATTGAAATCTGTGTTACGGATGATACGGGACGCAAATCTCACAGTAAACTCTGCCAAGTGCCGATTAACACAATCGAATGGTAATAATCTAGAACACGTGGTGGCAGCTGGTACGCGTGCCTCTGATACGAACCGAATTGCGCCGATCGAGCAGCTGAAGCCACTGAGGACGAAGCGAGAGTTGAGGAGCATACTCGGGTGCCTAAATTATTACCGTGCGTACGTAACCACCTATTCCCAACTGGTGCTTCCGCTGACAGCGCTTACGGGCAAGCGGGTCCGAAATGTTTTGCCTTGGGACGGGGAGGCACAAGCTGCCTTGGAATCAGTTGAGGAAGCACTTACGGCCGTCCCGGGACTCAATGCGCCAGACCCCCGGAAGGATTTCAGTCTTGCGACAGACGCGTCAGAGGTGGCGATCGGGGCATGCCTCTCGCAGGAAGAGAGCGGTGTTGACCGGGCAATGGCTTTTCTGAATAAGAAGCTTACCCCAACTCAGCGGAAGTGGTCCGCCATAGAAAGAGAGCCGTACGCTATGATGTGGGCTCTGGGCTGCCTTGACACTTGGTTATTTGGTGATAGGGTGCAGATTATGACGGACCACGATCCGCTCACCTTTCTGACCTGCTCCGCGCCTTCTAGTGCTAGGCTCATGCACTGCGCCCTCGCACTTCAGAAGTACAGTTCTGAAATCGCCCATGTTAAGGGTGCCTTTAACAAGGCAGCGGATGCCCTATCGCGGCTAGGGTATAATGAATAACTCTACGCTATTAACCCAGGCCCATTTCGGTGGTCATTAAACACTTTCGATTGCAGCAACGTGTTCTGTTGGGTTGATGATGTATTTGCTGACCAAAATAGTTTTGATTCATTTGAGGCGGGATTTGTGTAGTGGTGTTTTAAAAGCATAGGGTGTTTTAGGGGATGTGTGTGTGTACGTTGGTGTGCAGTGAAGCAGCATTGTCAGTTGTGAGGGGTGCTTTGCGATTCCCAAATAGACCTCAGGAGCATGCCGTGTGGGTCTCTCCAATGTTCCAAGCTGCATGGTTGCATGTCCGGAGCGTTGAGATGTGTTGTATATGAAGTGTAATTGTGTCTATCTTACTACGCGTGTACTTTCCTAGAAGTATGTTTTATGTACTCTAGATTAATATTGGAAGAGTGTAGAGTTATGCTTTTATTTGTCCAACGGTTATGGAGGGCTGGAGTTTGATAGATGTAATGGTATTGCAACAGAACGAGATTTTTTTGTCATGTTACACGAACAGCAAGTGTCCGGTAGAATTTTTGAGGAGGGAGGAGTTAAGTTGATGTATGTTATTTATGTATGTTTTCTTGGTGTGGTGAATGTTTTCGGTGTAGGGGTCAGCGTGCGTCCTTCCTGTATCCCGAGCCACTTTTCAACGCCACGGCAGAGGGCAATGTTCCCATCCCAGCACTTTCTCTCGGACGGGGGCTGCTTGAGAGGAAAATTGACAAAGAGTTCTGCCCGGCGCCTAAAGCGGGCGGCGGAAGCGATGCTTTGCTGCTCCCGCCTGTGTTGTTGTTGTCGTCGGAGGACGGTGCCGGGGCACGGGGTGGCTAGACACGCCGAGTGCTTCCGTCGTTAGCGGGATGAGACGTCACCTTGTTGATATATGCTCGGCGCCGTTTGACAGTGGACGCGGCGCGCGTTTGTGATGGTTCATCTGAGGAGCCGGCCTCGTGTAGTAGTACTTAGCCCTCAGTAAGCCATTCGCTGGCAATGGTGGTGGAGTCCCGTTTATTGGCCGGAAGGGCGTTGACTCTAACTATGCCATGAGAACGTTTTTCCTCTAACAAAAGGGTACTTCCCACTGGTGATTTGCCTCGCTGGGCGACGGCGAGCGTTGCGCGATGAGGCCATCAGGTGGTGTTTGCACTTGCGATGAGCGATGAGGTGGGAGCGTTCAGCGCAGCTGCTTCCCGACTTGTGCGACCTCCTTCATGCGTCAACCATTCGCAGTCAAAGAAAATTACGTGACGCGAGCGCGACAAAGGCAGGTAGAAATCAAACTAAAACACATGCTACTAACCTGGAACAATGCCGAAAGCATTGCGGGGTGCGGGAGGAGCAGAAAAAAAAAACTCAAGAAGGCTCTTGTCAACGAAAAAATGCACAAGCTTGCTTTCACGCCATAACACCAGCATCACAGCCCACAAATTTCGCTTCTTTTCTCAAGCGCAAAGTTCTGATGCCTCCGAACTTTAAGCATGTTTACCAGTCGCCGATTAAAGTACGCCGATGCAAGTCAACCTACCGTCGCGCTATTCACCTATATACGAAGATTAGTTGCTTTTACACTCCATACATGTTTCTCCACACGGGTGAATTTACGCTATTCGTTGATTAGTGCACGCGTACGCTGAATCCACCTACTAAAGAACCAAAGCACGCGGGAGGTTGCTTGCCCGCCCGACCCGGCGGGTACAGCCGTAGCGGACCAAGCGCTGGCGGAGCTCGACCGCCTGCCGCCGTTTGCATTGCCGGATGTAAGCAAACGTTTCGTTTCTGGCTACGTCAGCGTACTTCGTTGCCATGATTGGCTATCCGGTTTCGCGGGACCGTCGCACGACAAGGGAATTTCATCCTAGAGGGATCTGCTCCACCGTCGTAAAGCTACGAAAAGCGAAGGCTGGGCGATCGCTTTGCGACGTCGCTTTTCGTCGCGCGACGAGGGGAATCGCCAGTAGGATTGTGCCCTGAATGCACAGTTGTGTCAGGAGGAGACAGGATTCAGGCAGGACCAATGGGGAGAGGAGTAGTTGGGGCGAATGAAAAGTACCAGTGTTCTTGGCTGTGATTCGGCAGAGATGAATTTGTGATTTGTGTATGCTGTCTTTGATGTTAATTGGGGGATTTTGGGGGACACTGCGGTGGGACTACGCGAGGGACAGTTGGGTTGTTGCACGGCGGGTTGAACGCCGTCGTGTCACGCATTGTATACATCCCTGACTCTTCCCACAATAAAGTCTACTGCCACTGGTATCGGCTTCGTTGTCTTCGACTGCACCACCGGTTCTCGGATAATTGAGGGGGCGGATATTTAAGAACAACAGAATTACCACCAATCCGTCTATATACATTTGAATACATTGTTGCTTAGATTGCTGCACACTGTGAATTCGTTTCACCACTCCGCTCAGCCTTTCCCTCATGTTCTTTTCCCTCTTTGAGTAGTTTTCTTTAGTGCCTTTTGTATTTTTGACAGAGCATTGTAGACACATTTGGGAGACAGTCGCGAGCGTAAAAATGTTCCCAGAACAGGGGCAGTTGAGCCATTTCTAATGTAAAAAATTACGCCCCCCTCCCCTCGCCAGAACCCTGCCGTGATGCGACGCTGAGGGAGGTTCAAACGCATGCGGAGAGCAACCGTCCACCTAAAGGCCGCCGGAGAGCGGCACACCGGTTATATGCGCAGCGCGCCCGAAGGAGACGAGACCGCGCAGAGAGTACTGCACATGCGTAGCACCGCCCGCAGTGCCGCTCACCGGCGGAGTGAGGGCACGCTGGGCCGTATACCCGAAGACGTTGAGAGGGGTTCGCTATCACCTGGGCACGCGCCTTCAGCAGTGCATCTGCCGCGCCTATGACGCACCACAATCCAACCCAATCCCCTTTATTCCAATCCATATCTAATCCAATCCAATCCAAGCCCAGCCAAGCCAAGTCAGGCCAATCCAATCGAATCCAATCCAATGTCTCTCGCGAGAGAGTGTTCGCTTTCGGAGAGGAGAGGGGGTGAGCGCAGGAGAGTGCGGACGCCGACGACGACGGACGCACGCACGAAGGAGAGGGCCGCCGACAAGAGATGCTCTCAGCGTTGCACCTAAAAAACACGCGACAACGTTTCAGTTGACATTGTATTCATTGGCATAAATACAATATCTTTTCTACACTCCTGTGGCCTTGCTCTATCCTTTGCTCTTCCCACCAGGTAGTTTCAAATAGTGCGTTCTTGTGTTCTTCTGCTAACGGCAAACAGACATTAGTAATAATAGTTTTACTAATGTATGATAGTATTGATAATATTGATAATATTGTCACGGTGCAACAATTGATGAGGGCCAGTAGGAGAGAGAAACCAGGGTGTATTTTGGGAAACTTCTGCCCGAAGCCTGGTAGCAGTCGCACCAAGAACACGCGCTCACGAAGGGGCACGTTCTCGTCTTCATCGCGGCTTAGGCGGTGATGATCCTGCTTGTGATTTACACGATGAGGATGAGGATGATGGAGACACGCCAGAACGGCGCAAACCGGCTCCGGACGATTGGCGTCGGTGCTCTGTTGCTGGTTACACACGTAACAATATTAATATATACTAGTGAAAAAGGGGAGATTAGAGCTACGCAGAAGAACGCGCGCCGTAGGTTCAATTGACATGGTTTTATTGCCTGTAATATAATACAACTCCTTTTCTCCAGTAGTCTAAGCCTTGCTCTCAAGTTCATTTCCCTCCACAATTAGTGTTATTTTGCACCATTTTGCTGTTTGCGATAGTGTTAAAAATTCGTGACATGGAGACAGATGCAGTAGTTTCACATTAGAAAAATAACCCGTGGCATCATTTCAGTTGACAGTGTTGCAATTGAGTGCAATAAAGTGCGAGTACTTTGGATACTTCCTGTAGGCCAAAGTTGAACGTTCTTTTTCCTCGCCAAGTAGTTCTTTATGGCCATGTTTTGCATTTGTAACTAAGCGGTGAAGACCCATTCCTAAAGCAGGCGGGTGTAACAATTATCCCCGAAATAAAACAGGCGAATATACTGCTAGGTTACAACCACGTGGCATTGTTACGGTTGAAGTGCTTTTTGTGTATAATTTATAATTTTTTTTGCCCTGCTTGTGGCATTGCTCTACGGTGTAATCGGCTGGCCGGTTAGTTCCAGTCAGTTTATGCAGTTTTGAGCATCAGTTGAACAAAAGCCGCAAGCAGCAGTGCATAAAATTTCACAGGATTCACATTAGGATCTTTTTCTAGGTAGAAAAGAACGTTCGACGTCGCGTCACTTGACTGGGTTTTTTTTAATTGCTATACCTTAAATTGCTGTTCTCCTGTCTCTCCGCTCCTCAAGGCCTTGTTCTCAAGTTGTGCCCCTCTTATCGTAGTTATATTAGATTCTTTTGTCCTCTGACCGAAATGGGGGAGTATATTGCTATTTACAAGAATGCTAGAAGTGTCGCTTTTGTAGAAATGCGTTTTATTGACTGTCATAGTATACGAATCCTTTTTGCCAGTCGTTGCGGCAGTGTACAGCGTTCTTTTTTCTTGCTAGAAAGTTATTTATGTTTTAATTCTTTTTTATAAAATGCTGAGGAAATTCGTAACGACGATGTTCCAAATTGGTATGCTCTGACAAGAAGGGTGGAGTGTATTAGAGGTAAGGAGGACGCGTGGGGTCGCCTTGGTCAGCATTTGAATTAATAGTCATACATTGCAAATCCTTTTCGATTCTCTTCGCAACCACCCGCAAGCACTCGCTGCTGCTCCTACCATTTGTCTGGGAATTTTGTTTCTTACTTTTGAAGTGACGGATGAACATACGCTTGTAATATGAAGGCAGGATTAAAATTTCCCCATGACAGAAACGGGGGAGGTTATAGCTACGTTCAAGAACGCCCGATGTTGACATGTGTTGATTGACTGTTGAACACTACTACTACGTTTTCGACACTCTTTCCGGCTTTTTTCTTTTCCTTTTCTTAATGCGGCAGTGTTTTATGCCGGGATGCATTAGGCCATACTGGCGTCACCTTTGTCCAAGAAATCACACCAATAAAATGACGACGTGTATACGCCAAAACAAGTTCAATATATGGCGGTTGAGCTCTGAATCAAACCTACGACCACTCTGGCATTACGGGAGGTGGTAAGCGCTCTGCAGGCTGCCTTATCAACTCAAGCGTACGTAGCTGCAAGAAGGCGCGTGATGTCTTTTCCTATCACCTGCTCCATTTGAATGGTGGTGCCATATAAGAGAGACGAAGGAAACTTGCACATCATGACGCTAACGAGAGCCGACAGTAGCCGCCTTGTTATAGCAGAGTAAGGTGCACTTTTTTTCCTTAGTTTTCTCGTCAAATATTTAGCTGAAGACCTATTCAGTTTTGTTTTCATGGTTTACAAGCCCCTCTGGTTTTAATGATTCGCAATGCTCTTGCACTCACAATCCAGTCTCTCAAAGTTGCTACAGTTGCACAATAAATATTGAACTGCTCTTTTTATGCGTAATTTCAATTTCCTCTTTTATCGATTCTATAAAAGTGACATCACAAAAAAGTTTTATATTTATTCTATTATTTTTAATCTGTAGGGCGTGGTTACAGACACTTGTAAGAAATATGCGCCCTATCAATAAAATCCGACAGGAACCGTTAAGTGTATTGGTGGGGCGCACAACATGTTGCGTGGCTCGTTTGACCGTAATAATGAATGTCATACTTTACGAATAGCTTTTGTTTCTCTTCGCAACTATTCTAAACCGCTTTTGTCATCACCATTTGTCTATACACACTGCCTCTCTGTCTTTTTAGGCGAGATAATAATGAGCACTCTCTAAAAAATTCCTGACCATCTACACTGATGTAAAACCTGGGGAGGGGCGAAGCATGAAGTGTATAAGTGTATTTTTGGCGCCTTAGGGTTTTTCCGCATGGAGCGAAACCGTGGCTGGGTAAGTGTATGCAGCTTACTTTGAAGCGCGAGGTGTAAACGAGGGCCTCGTTTTATAGTTCCTGACGAGCGCGAGGCAAAAACAAGTGTCTCGTTGTTTTAGTACCGTGATTACATCAACGATAATAGGAGACGACAACGACCGGTAGGGGGTGGTACTGTCGTTTCAGAGAGTAAAAATGTGCTTCTGAGTGGCGTTAAGAATTCCCCCTTTTGTTTTCGTGATGGTATCCCAATGCGGGGTGCGGACTGTTGACTTTATCTGAAACAATAAGAGGAGCGGAGCAAGAGGTGTGGATTCGGTTGGGGGCGAGTTAGTCGATGGCGGATAGGGAGTGGGCTTGAGGGCCCGTGATGTTGATAATTAACAGGCTATTGCTGTTCTGCTAGGAGGGTAGAATTTCCACAAAGGTATGAGCGATGGGCGATGCAATATCGCGTAGTTTGGGGGCTTCGAGCGTCTTAAAAACGAGCGTTTTTCAGCCTATTGTAACCTCGCTTCTGTATAATTTTTGTCTTCCATAAACTAAGCTGTGCAATGTATTATTTAGGACCAAAGTTGGCCGAGCAACACCGGAGCTCTTGCCTCGTCGAGCCGCCTCGAAAGCTTTTCGCCAGAGTGACACCAAATCTGTCGACACTAAACCAATTATGAAAAATAAACCTTGATTTTTATTGATTTGATATTGTACAGCACTGGTATTGAAAAATAAAAAAATGGTTAAAAAACACTGCAGGCATGTATTCCTTTTTAGATCTGTATATTAGTTTTTCTGTTTTTAATTTATCTTGAATACAAGCTAACTATGGTAAATGGTGCTCATAATACTGCGTCCACTTTTGCTTTATTAATTGACGCTAGGACATGAAAAAGTTGTTCTCAATATTAAAAAAAAATGTTCAACTACACATTTTTAAAATTTTGCGAAGTAAAGAAGTCTCACTGACAGCCTGTTATGTGGCAAAATAACAATTATTTTTTTAAACCTTCTTTCTATCCATTCATTATTTTTTATTCAGAAGTAATGTGGTGCTTTTTCTTGTTATGGGCACTTTTAGGTCTATAGACTATCGCGAAATATCACAAGAAGCATTTTCAGCGCAATGTCTGCTCTCGAATAAAAATATTTCTGGTAATGCTTTCGTAAGCTACATCGTTCCTCTTTTCGTGTTCTTGAGAGATTTTTCTTGTGAGCGTTGCAATTTAGAGTATTTCTAGCACTTAACGAGCTAAGCCTGCACCGCTTAGTAATATTTTATGGACTAACGTCACAGTCGTATAACCAGGGAAAACTTTATTTCGCTACTTTGTTTATCCCGTCGTTATTGTATTTATTGTTACCCTGCTCAGCTCATACTGCGTGCATTGTCTTTCCTAAAAGCCAGTACTCGTTTCGTTGACATGAAGCTTACTCCTTAAAACAACTTTTCCTATATGTCTCCCATGTTTATTTAAAAATGTCAGTTGATTTATTTCTGGTAATCAAATTTGACAGCAGCGGTAATTGCATTTAATAATTGCAGCAGAAGGCCTATATTCTGATGTTTGACACAAAGTGGCGTTTTTGTTTGAGTTAATTGGCTTCCGTGTTTATTATCGGACACCTGGTCGGCTGAGTCTGCCGACTTGAAGAGTGGCGTTGTTTGGTTGTCGTTCAGAATTTCTACATCATCGCCGTCCTCCTCAATTATAAGAGCAAATTTGATGTTAACGTTTGTTTTCAAATCCTGCTGCATTGCTTTGAGTCACTATATGTTGCGGTCGCTCATTTTCATAAGTCTTGTTCTTTCTGTTCTGAGATTGAGACATCCTCTGCACCTAACCATCCCAAGGTCGAAGATGCGAATCCAGCTTAGCCCCTACATGACCTGCACAATACAGGGTTTGTCACTTTTATCCAGTAAATATTTTTTGCTTTACAGTTCCGGTCTCTTGCAATGCGATATTTTTTATTTGTATTGCAGATGAAAATCTGCAGTATTTTTAGGTTCTTGGTCTCAGCCTATGATGACTATGTGCCTGCTCTACTTGTGAGACGTTCCATCCGAAAGCATTTCACTGTCGTTTCTCCTATTCCCATCATTGCTGGTTTTGCGGAAACGTCTCTCATCACAATCGTGAACTGTGTTGACGCCTTTTTTTACTGATTTTACGTTGTAGAAGGATTTGCGGCCTTATTATTGTTGGCAGCAGTTGGAGCATAGGGTTTACACCTATTTATCTCTGTTGCGTGTTTAGATTGAATAAATCTATTGCGACTCTTAGGTCTGCGTTGAGAATTCCTGCTTGCTCGCTTCGATATATCTGTGTATTAGGAATCCCACTCCATGCCCTTTTTTCATGATGTTCTAGGGAGCGTCAAATGCTTCCGCTGGTCACTCCAATGGTGGTGTTCTCTGTTCTTTTGATTTATCTAAAGCCAATAATCTCGAACCTTCTGTCTAAAAGCTTCCCTAACTATACATGGATCGTGCGTGCAACATTTCCTGACTCAGATGTCAAAGGTACATGTCGGAACCCATGGATTCTTAGCGCTCTTTGATGTACCACTAGGCTGACCCCCGCAGTGGTTAGGCGCTCTACAGCTGCTGTGACGGAAGGCGTAAGCAGCTGTAATTGTAATTTTTTGCAAAGCACTGAGTGGATCTGTGAGCAGGCATTGGGGAGAATATAATAATAACAAGAAAAAGAAAGTTTATTGAAATGCAGGAGGCAAGTGATACAACAGTACAAAATGTTTCAGACAAGGGTCCCAAAGTAGAAGAATGTACCTGGAGCCTCGGTTGTTTACCAACAGGGGTAATCACTGGGTAAAATTCAGGCAGTGTACAATATACAGCGGCAAGCAATTAATATCCAAAACATCAATAAATAGTAGAAAAAAATTCAATTGGAATTGTATGGCAACTACAACATGAAAATAACTAAACATTTTGAGTAAACCAATGAAGCAGAAAAAGTACGAGGTAGGTGTACAAGGCCGTTATATCAATTACTAAATAGGAAAGACTACCAAGAAAAAGAATAAGTCATAGAAACGCTATTAATCAGACAACAGATGGTTTTTCAAGGATGATTTAAATGAAGACAGGCATTAAAGGGGGTGTAAAAGCAGCTGGTAGACTATTCCAAATTGACATGGCTGTGAAATGAGTTAATACACGTGGTAGCAGATAATTTATATTTTAGGCAAATCTTGTGGTGTTCTGGTGTATTAAGAATTTTGTGTCGGTGAAATTTAAATGCAGTTGGCAACCTAAAGAATTAAAAATATTATGCTTAAATTATACTGAAACGTCTTGTTGATTGGTAACACATTATAATGCCGCAAAAGTCCTCGTAATCAGACTGAGGATGGCTCGTGTTGATAATGCGAATTGATTGATTTTGGATATGTTGCGCTGATGATGTATGAAAATGATAGGCGTTGCCCCATGCTACACTCCCGTTACTTAAATGACTATGAATGAAAGAAAAGTAAAGTGATAAAAGCGCATCACGCGAGAAAAACGCACGATCTTTAACTAGGGCCCTAATACCGTATGCAGTTTTTTTCTTGATGAGGTGTATATGAGAATTATATTTTAAGTTAGAGTCCAGTAAAACGCCAACAAACGACACAGAGTTACAAGCAGCGATAAGATTGGTATCAATCGTTAGAGAAGGAACGGATGGTATCTGCCTTTGACTAGTTTTATAGATAATATACTCCGCTTTTTCAGGAATAATATATAAGCAATTATTACGGCACCAATGCACCACGTTGGCGAGATCAGTGTCTAAGTTAGATGTCATATCATCGATGGATTTGTCTGAAGATGCTATTGTGGGATCATCTGCATATAAAACGCAATGGCATGATTCAGGCAATTAGGAAGATCATTGATGTACAGTATGAACAGCAGGGTTTAATTATCGACCCCTTGGGCACGCAATAGTTTTTGATTGTGAAAATATACCGTTCGTGCACACAAAGTATTCCCCATTGTCGGGCAAGCAATGTCGGGCAAGTTACACGAATGCTTTCAAGCTTTGTAAATAAGATACTATGATTCATGGTATCGAAACCTTTGGTGAAGGCCAGAAATACTGAGCCAAATAGGTAACCATTGCCAATTGAATGTTTATTGTGTCATTAAATAAAGTAAGGCCAGAATAGTAGAACTTCTTGAACGAAAACCAAATTGACATTGTCTTACAAGGTAAACTTATCTAAATAATTAGTTAAACGCTTAACAAGCAACTTCTACATAATCTTACTGAAGGAAGAAAGATTTGAAATAGGTCGAAAGTTAAAAATTGCGTTTTATGACCTGTTTTATACACCGGAACGACCTTTGCGCGTTTTACCACGGGGGAAAAGTGCCGGTTTTGCAAATTAGAATAATTTTATGTCTCATGGGTACGCAGATCAAGTCCGCCACTATTTTTAGATGACGTGCACAGATATTGTCTAATCCGGGACACGTGTTTTTTAAGTGGCCGATTGTTCGATATACTTCTTCAGATGTTACTGAAAAAAGAAAAAAATGAACGCGTGGGACAAGGCAAGTTTATTTGATACGTTCAGTGTCTATGTACGTGAGGTAATAAAATATTGGCACTAAAACCGGTGGCTATGTGGCCACACTGACTGTATGTTTCTTGGCTAAATCGAATTTTTGGTATACTCTAAGGAATACAAAACGGCTTCAAAATTCGTTCCAAAGCTTCCAATCATTTTTGGAAATATTTTTTATGACTACATTGCTATTGTATCGTTGCTTGGCCACTTTCAATAGTTTGTTCAATACACAACAGTATTTTTATATCGCGCCGCTAGAGTTTTGTTGAAAGGTGGTGCCGCAGTTTTTATACAAATTTTCTTTCTTTCCTAAACTAGTTAACAATGCACTCGTCATTGAGGGGTTACTAGGAAAGTTTAGCTTTTTTTGCACTTCACTTTCCTCGAGCTAAGAAAAACTGATTCAATGAAAAGGATACAGAATTCAGTTACTGCTACGACGGGATCAGATGAATAATAACATTAGACCAGTCAGTGGAAATACTGGCGTCAACAAACTTATCACTGTAAATAAAGGGTAAATAGCAGCAACGAAGGACTGGAAAGCAGAGTTGCGGAACTTGAACTTCAAGGACACATACCATCAAAATCAGGGAAGTTCCGCAAAGGCAAGGCGAAGATTTAGAGGCAATAGTGAAAACAATACCGGAAAAAATAGACTTTCCTCTTTCCGAAGCTGACCTTGATGTCGTGCACTGAGTACCTGCTAAGGGAAACGTCAAAAACATAATGTTTCGCTTTTGGTCTCGTGCCAAAAAGCCTGAAATCGTTGCGAAGGTGCGAACGGCTTGACTGCAAACAGACGAAATCAACTTTCGCGGTACTGACCCAAAACCGGTCTACATTAATGACGACCTCACCCTGCCAACAAACGTTTGTTTGGGAAGGCTTTAAATACAAAAAAAAGAAAACAACTGGCGGTTTCTCTCGACCGAAGATTGCCAAATTAAGGCCAGAAAAACCGAAGACAGCAAAGCTCGTCGTATTTGCAACGAGGCTGACCTTTCCATCTGCCGTTATATGGAACCCGATTAAGCAAATAACAGCAAAATATTACTTACACTGGACTAAACTAATTCCAAAAGATGAGTAACCACACGTGCTCTTCCGCTCTCTACGTTAATGCCCGTAGACTGCGCAAACATTCCAACAAATTTCACACTTTATTTTCGGCAACGATCTCCCCATTTCGGTCATATGTGTCTTGGAAAGATGGCTATTAGGAAGTGATAAGAACCTGTATTGCTTCCGGTCTTATACCGCAGAATACTGCCGCCGACGAAATTCAAGCCATGGTGCATCAACCATTTTTGTACTTGTTAGTGTAACCCAATAACGTTGACTTGACCTTTCTCTTAATGTACCGGATTGCGAATCTCTATGGATTGAAGTTGAAAGTCCCAATTATTTTAGCGATAACAAGAAAACCGTTTTTGGCTGCATTTACCCTTCTCCGAGCTCTCCTATCTCAAACTTCTCCTCCGCTTTTTATGATCTCACGTATTCTCTGTGAAACGAAAACAAAACAATACGTTTATTCATTAACGTGTACGACAGCTGCATCTTACCGGTACTGACCGGCGGGACAGAAACTTCGAGGCTAAGAAAGAGGGTTCAACTTAAAGTGAGCACGAATCAGTGAGAAATGGAGCGAGAGATGATAGGTGCATCGTTAAGGGACACAAAGAGAGCAGAGTGGGCAGGGAAAAAACTCGCGCTATGGACATATTGAAAGAAATTAGGAAGAAATGGACTTGGTCACGGTATGTAGTGCGAAACCAGGATAACCATTGGTGATTAAGGGTAACCGAGATGACCCCTACACAAGGCAAGCGTGGCAGGGAGTGGCAGAAAGTTAGATGATGAGATGCGATTAAGAAGTTTGCGGGGAATCATTGGTCGCAGTTATCGCTAGACCGGTATCATTAGAGAATTATTGTAGATGCCTTTGTCATTTAGTGGGCGTAGACCACCTGGTGATGATGATAATGTTTTCTACTGGTGTTGTGACGTCCACTCGCGTGTTTATTGGCTTGTGATGCTGTCATCATCCTAGTGTTATGTATTTATGTGCTTCCTTTTAGTTATTGGGCATTTACAAAAAAGTGATTGTGCTCGTGACTTCATTGCCATTTGTATTTTGTAACCTACTCCACTGGTATAATGCCTCGGCGATGCAGGGTACTTTGTAAAAAAAACACTTCTACTGAAATTGTTTTGATCAACACCATGAATGTACGCATGAAAAGGCCCTTTGAGAAGTTTAACCGCATGTAAGTTGGGAACTACAGTCATAGATGCCGGTATCGGCGCAGAAGCGCATGGTGACGAACGCGGGAAAATATAATTCAAGAAGAGAGGCAGTGCGACACAGCGGCAAGTCAGAGCCATCCAGTAGCAGGTGTTCGGGGAGCTCTAGGCTTGATTAGAACGCTTGCAAGGCGTAAAGCCGAGCCACATCCCCCTTCGTGTTCTGAACTGTTGGTACCCGTGGTGATAGTGGCGCTAGGGCGGAATCATACAAAAAATAGTACGCGCCGCAATGGCACCTCTGCAGAGCTTCGACGGCGCTATCGTCATTCTCACGGACGTCATCAGATCTCTCCACTTCTGCACCCCAACATTTGTGGTTATCAATTTTAATAGGCACAAAAATATTTATATATACTGCTATGTTAATATATGTAATCTGTATACTGTTTGCTTACCAATATATTATGCCAGTGGCGATGTTAGGACACCTACTTTCCTCTCTACCGGTTAGACATTCGACCTCACCTCCTCGTGAAAAAAATAACAGGCACGACATTTTCATTTACACTGCTTCCTAACTTGTCACCTTTGTTGAAACACAACGCTCATATGACCCAAATACACTACTCAATGTCAACAAAATTCTTTTTTTAGAAATCAAAACGTGCTTTACACTGCCGGATGATGTACACTGACAGCTCGCTTCTGCGCTACTTGGTACACAATTTCTTGGAAAAACACTGCGCTAAATGGAAATTACGAAGACGAAGGACGGAGGAACACACGATGCACACTTACGGAAGCGCAAACTATCAACTGGCCTTTATTTTCCGACCCTATAGGAAAACACTGGAAATATAAACATAGAAACAGAAACGTTCAAAACCCCGAACAAAACCTTATCTGTGTTAAGTTCTTGATAGTTGTTATCGTCACTTCACTTTTTGCGCGGTCTCACTCACAGCTGGCCACGTGCGCTCGTCGTGCCCTCTTTCTGGCTAACTGTCACACGGGGAACATCATTCCGCAGAAGAAAAATTTCCGTGTTTTTTAGAATCACCGATGGCCGGCTGACGCTTGCGCCTGGTCTCTGCGATGCCATACTAAATGCTTCAATCACTTCCCTGGTCTTCCTGCTGTGGGAGCGTGCCAATACTGTTGTTTCATTAAACAGGGGTTCGCATTCGCATTTTTTTCAGTGATCGACCAAATGGCCGGGCGCTTGTAGCTTGGCGCACGCGTTCTGATGCTCCCGCAGCCGCTCGTTCAGGCACCTTTCAGTTTGTCCTATATAGGGCCTCCCACAGTCCAACAAAATTTTGTAGACAACTTCTGACTCGCACCCCACGAAGGGGTTTCTGTGTTTCACCTCACAGCGTGGGCGTTCAGCGTCTTCCTTGTTCTCCCGCTTGCACAGTCCTTTCAGCTTGTGTGGGGCGGAAAGAACAACTTCAACATCGTACCTTTCGGCAACCTTTTTCAGCCCGTGTGAGACGTTGTGGATGTACGGAATGACTACCAGTGGACTTCTGTCATCCTTCTCTTGCTGACGCCCAACGCCGCGTTCAACATTTTTTGGGCAATTCTCTGCCACTCCTAAAAGGAGTGGTTCTGGAAAGCCGCTTTCTTTGAGCCGCCCGATCTGCACATTCAGACTTTCTTTTACGGCGTGGTGGCACGATTTTGACAATGCCTGCCTTATACACGCTGTGGCTATTCCTTGTTTGACCACATTTCAATGCCCAGAGTCGTGTGGGAGAATTTTTTATGGCTTCTGGTAAGGTACATCCAACACGCGTGGTCACCTTGTAATGTGAAGCTGACGTCCAAAAACTGGAGGCGTCCGTCTTCTGGTAGCTCATGCGTGTATTCAAGGCCTGCATGGGCATTGCTAAAAGCTTCCAAAACCTTCGCTACTGTGTCTTCTCTCAGTTTTCCCCACTGGAAGCCCCCGAGGAAGTCCACGTATCGGAAGCAGCGCGTGACCCCCATCTGCTTCAAAACAGGGTGCAACATGCGGTCGCCCTTTGCTAGGTATATATCGAAGAGGACTGGAGCAATGCACTATCCTATAGATATGCCGTCCTTCTGCGCGAAGACACTTTCTTCGAAGCGCACCCTCAAAGAATTCAGGTAGAGTTGAAGTAGCCAAAAAAGTCACTAGCAGCCATCCCGCACTGGTTTTGGAAGCGGAAATTCCCGTAGGTGTTAATACATTCCTCCACGGCTTCGATGACGCCTTTTTGGGGTACACTGTAAAACACTGGGGTACACTGCTAGTGACTTTCTTGGGCTACTTCAACTCTACCTGAATTATTTGATGGTGCGCTTGGAAGAAAGTGTCTTCACGCAGAAGGACGGCATATCTATAGGATCGTGCATTGCTCCAGGACTCTGCGATATATACCTGGCAAAGGGCGACCGCATGTTGCAGCCCGATTTGAAGCACATGGGCGTCACACGCTGCTTCCGATACGTGGACGACTTCCTCGTGTGCTTCCCGTGGTGAGAACTGAAAGAAGACACAGTAGCGAAAGTTTTGGATGCTTTTAGCAATGCCCATGCAGGCCTTCAATTCACGCATGAGCTACCAGAAGACGGGCGCCTCCAGTTTTTGGACGTCAGCCTCACATTGCAAGGTGACCACGCGTGTTGGAAGTGCCTTACCAAAATCCAGAAAAAATTCTCCCACACGACTCTGGGCATTCAAAACTGGTCAAACGAGGAATAGCCACAGCGTGAAAACGCAGGCTTTGTCAAAATTGTGCCACCACGCCGTAAAGCAAAGTCTAAATGTGCAGATCGCGCGGCTCAAAGAAAGCGGCTTTCCAGATCCACTCCTTTTAGGAGTGGCAGGGAATTGCCTGAAAAACGTTAAACGTGGCGTTGGGCGTCAGCAAGAGAAGGATGACAGCAGACCACTGGTAGTCATTCCGTACATCCACAACGTCTCACACGGGCTGAAAAAGGTTGCCGAAAGGTACGATGTTCAAGTTGTTCTTTCCGCCCCACACAAGCTGAAAGGACTGTGCAAGCGGGAGAACAAGGAATACGCTGAACGCCCACGCTGTGAGGTGAAACACAGAAACCCTTTCGTGGGGTGCGAGTCAGAAGTCGTCTACAAAATTTTGTTGGACTGTGGGAGGTCCTACATAGGACAAACTGGAAGGTGCCTGAACGAGCGGCTGCGGGAGCATAAAAACACGTGCGCCAACCTACAAGCGCCCGGGCATTTGGCCGATCACTGCAAAAAATGCGAATGCGAACCCCTGTTCAATGAAACAACAGTATTGGCGCGCTCCCACAGCAGGAAGACCAGGGAAGTTATTGAAGCCTTTAGTATGGCATCAGAGAGACCAGGCGCATGCGTCAGCCAGCCATCGGTGATTCTAAAAAACAAGAAAATTGACCTTCTGTGGGGAGATGTTCCTCGTGTGACAGTGAGCCAGAGAGAGGGGACGACAAGCGCACATGGCCAGCTGTGAGCGAGACCGCGCTAAAAGTGGTGACGATAACAACTATCAAGAACTTAAGACAGATAGGGTTTTGTTCGGGGTTTTGAACATTTCTGTTTCTATGTTTATATTTCCAGTGTTTTTCTATAGGGTCGGAAAGTAAAGGCCAGTTGATAGTTTGCGCTTTCCTTAGTGTGCATCGTGTGTTCCGCCGTTCTTCGTCCTCGTAATTTTAATTTAGCGCAGCGTTTTTGAAAGAAATGGTGTACGCTGTTTCAATATTAAAGAAACGTTTTGCGAATGCAACAGCCGATAGGACTGCACCTCCAGTGTAGCCATGATTTCACTTCTTTTCCCTTTGTGCAACACTCGTTTCTTGTATGCGGTGGGCCTTTCGTCTATATTGTATTTTTCTTTTTTTAATATACTAGCGTTTTCACAAAGGCCATCTAGTTTTGCAAGAACGTCGTTACCGAAGGCCTGGGGCGTTCAGTGGGATAAAAATAAACAAACAACGCACGGTCACTTTCATTTTAGGCGTCAGTACTCACTCTTCGATTGTCCAGTTTGCGGATACGCCAACAGTTACAGGTGAAACAGGCGTGTTCATTAAGAACTTGCGATTTCAGAAACGTTAAGCTGGCTCCTTTTGATGTTTTGTTTCATTTGCAGTTTGACGATTTGGTAAGTTTCCTTTCAATGTATTGCCCCACACTACTTCTAGGTTCAAATTCATAAGTATTTTCAAACCAACCCAGTGCTAATCCCTAATAATGGACCAATATCTGCAATTCCTTCTGTTGCAGGAGCTCAACACCTTGCTTTTTCTATAAAGAAAAAAAGTAGCTAAGCAGTTGCGAAAGCTAGGCGCATTTTTGTAACCAATTTCCGTCAACAGTAAATGTTCCACCAAGAAAACATTCGTCGCTTGCGCCTTGTAATACTGTCCGCCTTGCTGTGCGCCTGAATGCGTTGAAGCAGCTGCCGCTAGTGCAGTCCACGAAACCGGATATGAAAAGAGCGCGAGGGGGGATCGCTCATCATAGCAGCGACTGCCTCACCCACGGTTGAGAACGCCCAGTCACAAAGTGCCACATGTGAATTTTTCAGGTCCATTTCATACCCTTTTGCAGAACAAATACCTATTAACGTGCTGCGACATGTGGCTGTCAAATTTGGAAAAGATGATAGGGATGTGCAGCAAGGAAAGGCCTCAATTGAATTTCTGCGTAAAACCTTTGCCGCATTCAAGGCAAATTTCGAAAGAGCCTCTAATGATTTTCATAGTCTTCTTAGAAATCCTGAATCCCTGAAAGGGCGAACCAAGATCTCAGAGAAGCGCTGGTGGCTGCAAAAGAAGACATTTTTGAGTTGAAGCAGTATAGTAGGCAAAATAACCTCGTATTGTAAGTAATTTCATTTCATCTGAAACATAAGTAACGGGACACAGGTAAGATGCTTGCCAGAAAGCTGAACACCACGCTCCACAAATCACAGGTTGATGTCGTGCCCAGCCTGTCGTCAAAAGAGACCGAATATAATTATTTGGTTCGTCTCTCGATCCTCGCGCAGTACAATGCTCGAAGCTACCAGGGAGTAACGGCCTACAGCTTTCACGTTGGGTTTGCCAAAAACACCCATTTACGCGAATGGCACATCTGTGTGGAAAAAAAGTACTGCCGAAAAGCCGCGCATTTACGCAAATGGCGGCAATAAAAACGACCCCTAAGTCAAACAAGGCAAGATTCCTGTGCGCAAAGCTGACAAATCCCCAGTATTTCACAAAGCCCGAGAAAGCGAACAAGACAAAATTAACGTTAGAAGCACCACTAATGCTGTCTATGATGCTACTAATCATCTCAGCAGTTGTTGCATATCAATCTACAATTTAGGACGTGTACTTAGCAACATGCGCAGTGTAATAGGAACATAAAAAACCTTGCGGTCATGAGAGGTTCCCTAGTGCTGGGTGAATCGATCAAGATGCCCGGTTACAGAGTGTTTGGGACAGTGGGCAGACGAAAACTAGAGGAGGACGTCTAGAGGTATTGATAGGTTCTTATTTAACTTCATTGGAAATATTGAAATTACGAACCTCGCGCATCAGAACATTACACCATGGCAGCTCAGTGTCTAATGTTTCATGCTCCTGAACCAAAGGATACGGTTTGACCCTGAAAGGAGCAGCCGTATTAAAATGGGGGCCAGAAATGCCAAAGCGTTCAGATTCCAATTCACATTTCAGGTTTTAAAATGCTGTCAATTATTTATAGCCTTTCTTCGAGGCAGCGTACGCATCTTCGTGTCGCTTTTTTGCCTTCACAAAATTTATTTTTTTATTGCCCGAGCACTGTGCACCAAACCGTGTCGTCCTTAAGCCTATAATAGGAGCAGACGAAAAAAACAGACGAGACGTTGTCCTGCACACACCTGCTCACACCGCCCGGATGCCTCTTCACTGATCGTATAAAAAGTGCATTAGCATTCCAAAATGGAGAAATTATAAGCTGCAACTAGAAGGCAAGCCTGGACAGAAAGTATTGTTGTGTGCATTTCAGCCCTTTTAGAGCAACCGGTTTTGCTCCCCTGGCCCAAATCAATTGACATTACTCGTGGTGTTAACTGTTATAAAGGTGTGGGCAGGATAACGTGGAGATCAATGAGCAGTGCCACTCCTTCCACACAAACACACTTTATATTGAACAAGCGACCCAAAGGCGGGAGCAAACAACTCAGAGAAAGACTATTTACAACGCTCAGAGAGAACTAGCGAGGCATTAGCCTACTTCAGTCCGCTGATGCTGGCACAGTGGATGAAGCGGAAACGGAGAGACAGGGCAGGTAGTTTTGGCGAGTTGATTCCAGGTGGCTCTTCGCGACGCTGCTTAGCTCGGTGCGCCGAGGAGCTTCAAACCGGCAGGATGGTCCCACAGCAAAGAACGACGTGGTGCCAATGACTAGCGGAGGGAGGAGATAGCTTAAACCAGCCACGAGGGCTCGCTGCCTGCGCTCCGTGCCACCGACACACCGCGCACTCATGGGCCGGGCACCGACTTCTCCTGACGGCCGCCAGGGCTGTTTTCAGGCCTTTGCCGCGGCGGATGATAGTTTGAAAGGTGGCACTGGCGACGGACCTCGGGCTTACACCGCGAAGGTGCCTTCCTGCACTCGTCTTGGCCGGCCGCTTTCCAACGGCTTCATCTTTTTTTAAGTTTCCTCTTTTGGGGTGGCGCAATTTGTTTGGCATGCGCTAGACCACCGGCTTGGCGGATGGGCCACCACAGTGCACTAAGCCTTCACTGCACTACCCCTCTGCATAAAGTTCTTAATAAAACTAATCTAGACACGCTGATGATGATGAAGGCCAGTCCGCATCAAAGAGACGGTCTAAAAACTAATTCATATAGCAAAGTCTTACAGTCCAGTCACTTTGTGCGAGTTTGTAGAAAATAAAAAGAGTTTGTACACCAAGAATTCAGCAAGTCGCAAAACAGTTGGCCCTGGCACAAAAGCAGTTAGAGTAGTTCTCACAAGCTACTTCTCAAATCCTTTAGTGCGTTAGTGTAAAATGTTTCAACTTAACAAACGAATTGGTCTACGTCGTAGTCTGCTAAAGCGCCCCACAAGAACAATGGAAATTTTACCAGTCTCTATACAACCGGAAATTGTCAATCAGTGTTTAATTTCTCTGTCTACGCATACATGTACGCCGGAGAAGCCTATGGTCACCTCGAAAACTCGGGGCCTCTTCCGCGTCGGGCAGTGTGACCCTCTGCAGTGAAAGATGCTATGATTTCTTTTTGTGCGCAGCGTAGTTGACTGCTGATTTTAAGACAATGCGGTATGGGAAGGGCTGTCTGTAACTGTTGGAATCGCATTACGCTGTTCGCGCGTTTGTGGCTTTCTTCTCTGGTGCGTCTGGGTTTACCCCGTTTGCTCAAATGCTTTATTGGAGTGGTTTTGCTTCGTGTGTCACTTCTCACGGGAAGGCGCATAGCAGTGGTTGGTCATGCTTTAAACGTATCTAACCTCACATTCCTACGGAGTAATGAGCATGTTGAAAATGTTGCCCCCTGGCGCATCACATGACATTTTTTTGCTCAACATAATCAGACATCTTTTTTTCACAACGTTTAACAATCACCTGACACTTTCGCGTTTGGGATAGGTGGTTATGTGGATCAGACAAATGTTTCCGTGTTTCAATGAATCCATACTTTTTCCTGCACTTTCCGTTCCGTGATAGCGGTTGTGAGTACAGGAACGTCTCAGTCATGGCTGCTTGTCCCTTTACATTATTAGCTTTAATGCCGTTGTTGTAAATCGTTTCTCGAATAAACGAATACTGCAGCTTGTCTGCCTCAGCACCTTCTACGTTCTCGCCGTGAGTCCGCGGTGCTTGTAAATTAAGCTCTCTTTGAGCAGGCACTGGACTATTCGCTGGTGGCTAGGTTCGGAGCCTAGCACATGTACGGGGGGAAGAGATAGATTGTTAAAACGATGGAGGCATAATATGCGCGATTATAGAGCGGGAATCTGCTTCTTGAAAGAGGCTATCCTTCGTTCGTTCGTGACTTTGTTCTTCTCGTACTGCCTGACTGCCTCCCTTTTGTCTTCATCTTGCTTTTGATGTTGCCTCAAGATCACCTCTTTATTTTCCCCACCTTCTTTTAATAGACGAGAATTCACACCAAGTCACCTTGCCTCCCCATTCTAAGCTAGTTCCTCCTTTAGCTTCGCGTTCTCCATTAGGAACCACTTCTCCATTCGCGTTCTCCATTAAGAAGCATAACCCCTGTCAGTCCAAAGTATTGCCAAGCCTTCATTCGTCGTTCCGGACCCGCCACATAAATGTTCGAATATTTGCGTGGTTGTAAGGCGAACAGTAAGCGGTATCGTCTCTAGTCGGAACGCACAAATCGTGGCAGGCTCGTCACTTTTTATTAAGAATGAATGGGCAGGATCGCGTGGAGAATATTGAGCCGTGCCACTGCTTCCACACAAACCAACACATTATATACAACAGACAATTCGAACGGGCAGGTACGGAAAGCCGAGAAAGACCATTTACAACGCTTACAGAGAATAGCGAGACATTGGGCTACTTCTGTCCGCTGGGGCTGGCATGATGGATGAAGCGGAGACGGTGAGACGTGGATGGTGGCTAGGGCGAGTCGAT
The DNA here is from genome assembly GCF_048455015.1 of Haemaphysalis longicornis. NCBI lineage: Eukaryota > Metazoa > Arthropoda > Arachnida > Ixodida > Ixodidae > Haemaphysalis > Haemaphysalis longicornis. Next base: position 204,610,421 of record NW_027526385.1, read on the forward strand.
ACAAGGCGGCTCTGCGAAAACGCTGATGAGCTCTGTGCTCCGAGAAGCTCCAAACTGGGGTTAAGGTCCCGCGGCGAAAGACGTGGCAGTTCGGAGAACTAGCGGCCGGGGGGATAGCTTAGGTACCGCCACGAGGCCTCGCTACCCGGGCTCCACGTCAGCGGTACACCACCCACTCGTGAGCCGGACACTGCCTTCTCCCGTCGGCGTCGAGGGTTGTCATCGGGCCTGCGCCGCTACGAATGATAGCTTGGAAGGCAGGGCTGGCGACGGACCTCGAGCCTACACCACGAAGGCGCCGTCTTCCTATCGTCTTGGCCGAGCGCTTCCGATCTGCTTCTTGTTCTTCGTCTTTCAAGCATCCTCTTTTGGGGTGGCACTTTGTGTACGGCAAGTGCTACACAACCGGTTTGACTGATGGACCACTACACTGCACTGCCCCTTCACTACATTGACGTAGGAAAGGTTTTTCTTTTGTGGGTTACTGTCAAATTTTTTTCCAAATTCAAAATTGACGTCTGCAATACTTTTACAACAGCGACAAGTGAAACATGTCATTTAGGTTAACACAGTGTTCCAGTGTATGCTATTGTTAGTATTTTACCCTGTGGGTGCCGTCACAGCACTTTTCTCTTTCGTGTGATTGACTTTATGGTGGCTTTATTGCGCTACTTTAGGTACAACGCATCTTTTACAGTTTGGACAAAATTTTCCCAAGCTATGCCAACACCAAAAAGTGTACAAAAGTTTCCCAACAGGAATATGGTGAAACGCCCTCCTCGTTCCTAGCCTCTATTTCAGTCTCACTTTTAAGGCGTCCCAAATGACAGATAAAATGTTTTGAATGATATATTGATGTGTATTCTAAAGTAGCACTTCATTCCTCAAATAATGGGAATTTATAGCACGTTCATATATAAAAGCCAAACACGGGTAGCATTCCAGCTGCTACACTAGCTCACAAGAAACTGTTTTGCAACACTTCTTCCAAGAGCACGGAGGTGTCGAGAAAATGTTCCTGGCCAATCACCACATTTCTAAGGGCGTTATGCCTTCTTGGTAACGGTAAAACATCCAAAGGGTAACGAATGAAAAAACAGCGCTAAAAGGACAGGACAAGAAAGGACACAGGACCACGGCGCTGACTAACAACAACAAAAAAAAAAACCTTATTGCAATCTTATTGCAAAAAACCTTATTGCAATCCAAAGGGTAGTGCAGCACAGGTCACAATTTCATGCTTCACTGCATTGGGACAGTGCGAACATTATTACTTCTCAGTCTCTTTTATCTCTTCTGCAATTGGTGTTGATAGCAGCTGCTTAAGGCCCAATTGAGTAGCACGAGAATTTTTTTTAGAGAAGAGAGATGGGTTCATAAACAGGTAAGTTTTTGTTTGCACTAATTTCAAGCAAGAGCACCATGAAGAAGCACAATGAAGGAGCATAATAAAGAAGACGCCACAACTTTGAAGCACTGACTGATGTCAATGTACCTTTGATGTAGTGTTTATTGTGACTCTCTCCAGAAATAATGTAGTCTCCATCTATTTAAACAATTTGCTACATAAACTATTCTATGTTGATTTTCCTTCAAAACACTGCAGTTCGCCTGCAGTCGGTTTGCCTGTAAGTTGTCAATGTATTCAGATTACCTTTGTACCTTTCTTCAATAATTGGGAATACTCTGTTCCACCTTTAAACCCGGTAGAAAAACCTTCAAAATGCTGATGCAATTCCTGCCAGCAATAACGTTTTTACCACATAAACAAGGTGTGTAAATGTTGTTTTACATTTAACCCAATAATATTTTGTTCTTGCTGCAGACATCTCATTGTCGTAGTTCTAATATAGCCTTTTTTATAATTGAGCTACAACGAAATAACTACACATTACCGGCTCTGTCGCCTCAAATACCCACCGGCCCACCCCTCACTGACGTACACGGAAGAACGACTATGGAGGCTCGCACAGACAGAATCCCTTCCCAAAAGGGCCCTCCTCCTTCACATACACCCCTCAGTTTATCCCTTTCCCTTTTGCCCACAATGCGGGGACAAGGCCATGGTGGAACATCACATGTGGGCCTGTCCATATGATCACCTCCCTGAAATCAATTCCTCGGAGCTCTGGGAGGCAGCGCTGAACTGCTCTGACCCGGAGAGACATAATATCATCATAGCCCGGGCTACGAAGGTCGCCGCACAGCTCCGGCTGCCGGCGACCTCCCTCGCTTAGAGGTCTTCTTCAATAAAGTGCTTCTCTCTCTCTCTCTTTTATTATATTTTTAGGTCTTCTATAGGACGGATTCAGATTTGTGTTTTGTGGTCATTATCATCGTTTCTCTGTATTTAGAATGAACAGTATTACTTTTTGTTATGCCCAGTCATATCTTGCATTTGAAAGTTGAATAAACAGTCTTATTGCTAAGTCTCCATAGTTTTATTTATACGTGCTAGTTTGTATAAACTCCTTTTGTGAACTTGTGTGTTATCTTTTTTTTGAAATCTATTGATGTCCTCCATATTAACCAATGCCAGTTTAGTTCTTCAGTTTTACCTTTAAGAATTACCTTGATAGATAGTTTTCAGAAGCGCCTGTGGGACAATGTTTCTTGGAGCAATCTCTGGGTGAGAAACAATGCTAGTGGGGATTTTATTGTGTCAATGGCGCTAAAGCTGCACAGTGGCGGTTTGCTGTTTTTTATTGGCACCTCTTTCTGATCTGACCTTTTATTTCGGGACATCCTCGCTGGCACACAAAATTTACAAAACGCATACGCTGCTTCTATCTCAGGCGAAACACATGGCAACAGAAAGCATGGAAAACTTGTGGTTGTCTGTGGCAGTCGTTTATCTGTTATGTTCGGTTGGCTCAATGTTTGCTAGATGATTTAAAATCACTTTTGTAAACGCTGAAAAAAGTGGTTTAGAATAACATTCGAAAATACCTCTAAAGTATATTTTGTATGTATTTCTGAATCGGTATATAAGACGTCTTGTGTAGCCTGCCAAATGATGGTTTAGATCTGGAATCCGGATACGAATAATATGTATTTGTTATAGTATTGCAAGCATAAAAGTAGCTTGTTAGACGACTCTCACCTGCCTTCTGTTTCCACTCAACACTCCATTGTAGAGTTACAAAACGGAAACAACACAGCGCGTAACCAAATACTACGCTCCGCCCTACATGAGCACGTTACAGAATCATCGGAAAAACTACAACACGATCTATCCAAACATTTGTTGAATTCAATGAAACCACTAGCAAAAACTAAAATATATGATTAACAATTCTTTTCTGATTCGGAAATATTTGTGCAAAACACTATGTATTTCTTCGAAAAAGTTTGGCATTTCTCGCATTGGTCGGGAGCTGGCGTGAAAGTGGGGACGGTTGCATGGGACGTTCGTTGGAAAAGGGAAAGCGTAAAGACTGAGACTAAGCTCTGGTGATGATGATGATGATGATTGGATGTTTATGGCGCAAGGCCAACTGGGGCAAAGAGCGCCAAACCAATAGTCATATGTGAGGTGTGAATCCTTAAACACTATATAAAGTCAGCAAAAACAAAAGTAAAATCTCAAAACGACAATGAGCATGGCTGGTGTATAGGGCCAGATTTCATTATGCGTAATATGAAAAGAGGTTTAAAAACTTGACGTTTGACAAATACTCAAACACACGTTTCACGAAAACAATGGCATCGTACCCTAGAAAAAACGATGGATGTAGGGCAATATGTTGCCTGTAGAGTTCTCTGAAGTGTTTGTGTCGTGTTGTGTGAAGTGCCTTGCATGTGATCAGTATGTGCACTATGGATAGGGCCTCTCCGCACCTGCTGCACTGGGGTCTAGAAGATCCCGTCAGCAGATACGAGTGCGTTGCTTGAGTGTGCCCTATATGCTGCCTACCCAGGGGACTTCCGTGTGCCTGTTGCGTGAGTCAGCTGTGTACCGTCCCAAGTGTGGCTTTATTACGTGTAGTTTGTTGTCTGTCCGTTCGTCCCAGTGCGTTTGCCATGTTCTCCGCAGGTGTTCTCTTATGTGTGGCTTGAGGTCTGTGTAAGGTACCGTTGTAATGTCCACAGTGTTCTTGAGTGCAGCAGCACCGGCCCTTTCGTCTGCCAACTCGTTCAGAGCGATCCCAGCGTGTCCTGGGACCCAGTAGAGGACCCGCTCATGCTTTTGTGCATACACGGACATGATAGTGCTGAATACAAGATTAACTATGTGGTTTTTGGGGGGCTTGTGCGATGACAGTGCGCGAACAACACTCAAAGAATCTGTATAAATGATGGAATTGGAAATTTGATTTTCAAGGATGTGCCGTGCAATCAGTAAAATTCCTTACGCTTCTGCTGAAACAATTGATGTGTGCACGCTCATGGTTCTGGCTGCATTGAAATTAGTACCATGAGCAGCGCACGACACCTTACTGGAGGTTTTAAAAGCGTCACTATAAAATTCTGCACATGTGTATTTACACTGCAAAGACAGAAAGTGCAGCAGTATTGCACCTCGTGGTACCCGATTTCTGTCAAGTCTCATAAAAGAAAGGTCACACGACACAGGGCGAGCTTGCCAAGGCGGTAAACTGTTTGAAAAGGATGACCTGTACACAATAAGGCTTGACTTTGGGCTAGTTGAGTATGCATGACAGCTTGAAAAACAGCGCAAAAACACGGACGAAGAGAGGATTACACAGACACGAGCGCTGACAGCGCTCGTGTCTGTGTAATCCTCTCTTCGTCCGTGTTTTTGCGCTGTTTTTCGACCTGAACACATCTAAAAACAAAGCACTGAGATCCGAGGCTCGCTCTTTCACTCTAAGTGAAAAGGGCAGAAGGAACAGATGCGCTATTTACAAAGAGCAGAGATGTTGATGTATCGTTAAAGACAGGATATAAAGGGTGATTTTTCAGTGATGAAATTTAAAAGCCTATAGCAAGTCCATGTACGTTCGTTGGTTCTCAAGGCTCCACTTATCACACTCGACATACAGACTCTCGACAGGGCTAGTGCGAAAAAGCACCCGAGGCGAGACGAAGCCCCAAGTGTAGCACTCGGTCAAGCATTCGCAACACTGTTTTAGTCGCCGACCCATATACCACACTGCCATAGTCTGAACGAGACCCAACCAAAGCAGTATAGAGCCGTAGTAGGAGTTCTTTGTCGGAACCATACGATTGATGGGAGGGCTTGTGCTTCTTATTCACAGGAAGCGACATGCCATTAGGAGTAATGTCTGGGTCTATATGGACCCCGCGCTTCCTAGAGAACACAACACAGGAGCTTTTTACAGGATTTAATTTAAAACCATTCTTGTCTGCCCAGCCGGCAAGTTTCTTTACACCAAGCTGGACTTGACGTTCGCAGATTGACATATTGCATGATTTATAGGATATCTGCACGTCATCTACATACATGGAAAAAGAGATTGTAGGTGGCAGTGCCTTGCCAAGAGAGTTCGTTTTTACTATGAAGAGAGTGCAGCTCAACACGCCACCCTGTGGCACGCCCTTTTCTTGCACGTGAACCTTTGAGAGTGCACAATGAACTCTTACTCGAAACATTCTGTCTGACAAGTAACTAACCAGAGTGTTCAACATGTGACCCGAAACACCGAATGACTTGAGGTCACTAAGAATCCCATAACGCCAAGCGCTGTCGTATGCCTTCTCAAGGTCGAAAAAGACAGTTAAACAATACTGCTTATTCGCGAAGGCATCTTTGATGTACGAGTCAAAGGCTACCAGTTGACCGTTCGTCGATCGCCCCACCCTAAACACTGCCTGGCAGCTCTCGAGAAGACCGTTGTACTCGAGGAAGTAAACGAGCGGGGGATGACGGGTCCTTTCCATCTTTCAGGAAAGCTACAACTATTGCCTTCTTCCAAGAGTTTGGAATGTGCCCCGAAAGCCATGTCTTGTTATATAGGTGTAAGTGTGTTAGAAGAGTGTCTGCGTGCAGGTGTTGTATCATTGTGTATGTGATGTTGTCTGGACCTGGAGCTGAGGGTTTACACGTGCTCAAAGCAGCCCTCACCTAATGCAGTGAATACTCTGAGTTACAAGAAGATGTTTAGATATTGTTATCTAGTATGGGCTTCTTTTCGGCCGTTTGTTTGTGTTTTATGAAAGTGTTTGTGTAGTGTGCTGAACTGGACACGTGTTGGAAGTGTTGTGAGAAGGTGTCAGGCTGGTCTTCGAGAGTGTCCCCTGTTGTGTTGACCAGAGGCAGGCGGTGTGTTTGTTGTCCTTTGAGTTCGCGTATTCTTGTCCATAGTTTCCGTGTGTCTGTGTAGGCGTTTATTGATGTTATGAAGGAACGCCAACTCTCTCGTTTTGCCTCAAAGCGCAGACGTTTTCCTAACGGCTTGGCCCGTTTGAACAAAATGAGGTTACCTGGCCTGGGGTACCGACGAAGGACACCCCACGCCTTGTTCTGGGCCTCTCGCGCCAGCCTACAGTCCTCATTCACCATGGCCTCCGCTGGTTGCGCGGGGCACCAGAGGCGTGGGGAATGGACTTTTCGGCGACGTCGAGGATGTGCGCCGTGAGCAGTTGGGTAGTTTCTTCAACGTGTAGGTGTCCTATGAATGTGTGGTGTAGTTTGGATGTCTCTGTAAATGTATTCCAATTAGCTCTTGCTTCATGAAACCTTTTATGGGAAGATGGACTGCTCGGGCCTGTACCTATATAGTTTAGTGAAGTGGGGAAATGGTCACTACCATATCGGTTCGTGCCCAAATCCCACTCAAGACATGGAAAGAGAATTGCAGAGCCAACAGCCAGGTCAAGGTTTGAGTATGTGTTTTGACCTATGTTATGGTATGTAGGCTGTTTATTGTTGAAAAGGCATGGTCCAGAGGATGTAAGAAACGTCTCTATTAGGCGACCCCGGGCATCCGTACGAGAAGAGCCCGAAAGAGAATTGTGAGCATCAAGGTCGCCTGTTAGAATGTACGGTTCGGGCAGCTGGTCAACCAGTGCCTCGAAGTCAGAGCTCAAAAGTGTAACATCACGGGGAATGTATATGGAGCATACCGTTATCAACCTATTAAATATCTTAAGCATATTGCCACAGCCTCAAGGATAGTGTTTAAAGTGACAGGGTGGCATTGTAAGGATATCCGGACGATTATGGCCACACCGCCAAAAGAGTGTGTGCAGCCATCCCTGTCTTTCCTGTATACCAGGTAACTATTCAAAAAATTTGTGTGTTTAGAATTCAAATGTGTTTCCTGAACACACATTACACTTGGCTGATTGGTATGCAGAATCTCATACACGTCGTCAAGATTATTTAGAAGGCCTCTGCTGTTACATTGAACAATATTTTCTCTTCCCATTATTTAGTGTGAGAGCTACTGGAGTGTGTATGTTTATGTGTCGTCTTTCGGGGCTGTGACTCTTGGATTGGGCTTTTTGGGCGGCCTATCTGTAGGCTCGGACGTCGGAGGCCGCTCCTTGCGCTGCGTTGCAGGCTTAACGGCACGACGTCCATCTCGTCGTCCGATGTCCTGGGTGTGCCCGTAGAACCGGGCCCCCCGGAACTGGCCCCCCTTCGGGGCCCCTTCGTTTGAGCAGCCACCGCTGCTGGTGTCGGGGGCACCAGAAGTGGCCCGGGCGGTGCGGTGGCGGTGGGAGCCGGTGCGGAGCACGTGGTGTCCATGGCACCCTCCAACGCACTGGAGGACAGGAAGGCAGAGACGGGAGCGGCACCGGTCCCGACGGAAGAGGTTGCCACCACAATCGCTGCTGGCTCAGCGAGCAGAGTGGTGCCGTACTAGGCTGCCTGAGGCACCCAGGGGGGGTTGGGGGCGGGACCAAGTCCGACTCGCGGTACTGGGTCCCCGCCGAGATCAGACGCTGCTCCGCCCCAGGCGAGCCGCGTCAGCGCACCTGCCCAGGGGGAAAGAGGCTAACCTCTTTCGCGCATCTGGAAGGTGATGTTTTCAGTGACGTTGATGTTGATGATTTTCTTTTATAGTTGAAACTTTTCACATTTCCGAGAGTAGGCGGCATGGGATCCCTGGCAGTTGGCGCAGGTGAGGGTTGATGATGGACACTTGTCCGATGGGTGATCATGCTGGGCGCACTTTACGCAGGTCAGACGGCCACGGCAGGAGTTGGTTCCGTGCCCGAACCGCTGGCAATTAAAGCAGCGGCGCGGGTTCGGAATGTAAGGACATATGGAGCATCGAATGAAGCCTGCGTTGATATGTTCAGGAAGTGAGGAGCGGTTGAAGGTCAGGATAATATGTTTGGTCAGGATTATCTTATTATCCCTGCGCATCGCGATGCGGCGCATGGCGGTGACGCCCTGATCCTTTAAACCAGGGGTCTCAAATAAGCGGCCCGCGGGCCGCTTGCGGCCCGCGGATTATTTTAATGCGGCCCGCGGCCCTCTCATGAGTGTCTTGATTCATTTGTTTTTTATATGCAACGCATCTCTTGCTCTGAGGCAAGTCCCTCGTGCGTCGGCGTTTTCCGGCGTCTGCACGCCAGCTGCGCATGCGCGACTCCCCACTCGTCTTATCTCCGACAGCTGTGCGGACCATTTTAATGCGGCCCGCGGCCCTCTCATGAGTGTCTTGGTTCATTTGTTTTTTATATGCAACGCATCTCTTGCTCTGAGGCATGTCCCTCGTGCGTCGGCGTATTCCGGCGTCTGCACGCCAGCTGCGCATGCGCGACTCCCCGCTCGTCTTATCTCCGACAGCTGTGCGCGCAACGCTCTCACTCCGTCTCATTATCATAAACAACAGCTGTGTGCGCGCGCTTCGCTCGCTTCACTCCGCTTCCGTCGCGTAAGGGTGCGCATGCGCGACTCTCCTCCGTTGTCTCCTCTCCTTGAGGCGCTGTGAATATAAAGCGGGTATCGTGCTGCTGCGGTTCAGTCAGCGCTCGCTCTTGTTCGACTTCGTGTCACTTTGCTTGACGACTGCGTGCTTGACTTGATTCTTCCTATGAAGACGTGATGGAAGCGACGGTCCCTTCAGCGAGTGGTGTGACACAATCCAATACCAGCGTCACTTCAAACGAACCCCCCGTTGCGTCGCATCACACCAGGGTTCCCTCTCGGGAAGATGGGCGTAATATCTTTTTTTAGCGAATGCATGAGTGCGCGCCTTGCTTGTGTAGCCAAGGACGCAGATGGCCAGAGACTGCTCGAAAACACGTGGATGTCGTCTTTCACGGCTTCGTGTTACCAGAGTGGACACCCCTCTTTTCCGGAGGCCCCTAAATTTGGGCGCTGTTAAGTCGGGTGAACAATGGTCGCAAGCAACTGCGACTTGTGTATCGAGCCCTCTACAGGGCGCACAGGGCTGGGCGAGCACAGGCCGCGGAGAAACTCCCCGCCATGTTTTATGATACTGCGAACGGGGCTGCACGTCACTGATGAGAAGACAGCGCTTTGACCGGAGTTTTCCAGGCTTCCGCGAAAGCGCGAAGGTTTCCGGGTGTTGTGTGGTGTTTGTAGATATTTGCTTTCTTGTTCGTCTTTGTATCAAACACTTTTACTGCACTGCAGCTGTGGCGAAAAGGGCGCAGTCACACGTCGGACTCTAGGTTCGGGCTCCAAAAGGCACCCACGTGCGTTTAAGGGTGTGACGCAGCGTTATTTATGGCCTGGGAGAGAGCGACATCGTGCTTCTGAGGAAAATACTGCACATTGCACATCGAAACTGTGCACTTCCAGACATCGAACACCCCATATCTGTGCGCGTGCGCTAAATTGAGACGCCTAACTAAGCGTCTGTCATCCGACTCGCAATCTGTTAACAGCACTGTGGAAGATAGAGCCGCCCCAAGTCAATCATGATAGAGCGGACTACAAAAGTGTGCTCCTACGTGCCTGTCGCCTCCGTAAATGTAACAGGTGTCTTTTTGACCTTTTTTAGACTATCTGCCAACAGCGAATGTTTCTGCTGTGGAATTCTAGCGAGCCACACTGTCGTTGTCCAAGCAGTCCGCAAAACGCGAAGTGGAAGACGAGAAGAGGTGCTTTCAGGAACGATGGGAACTTTCTTATTTCTTCACGTAATCAAGAGACAAGGTGTTTTGCCTGGTCTTCCGCCAGGCTGTGGCTGTGCCGAAGGAGTACAATGTTCGATGCCACTTCATGTCTTGCCATCACGAGTAGTATCGTGCGCTTACTGGCAACGTTCGCGAGCACACCGTGACTCAACTGAAGGCGGCGTTGAGAAAGCAGCAAAACCTGTTTAAAAAGACAGCCAAAGCAAGCGATGAAACGGTAAGGGCAAGCTTCGTCATTTCTGAGCTTATTGCCAAATCATCCAATGTCTTCACTGAAGGCCTGTTCGTTAAGCAGTTCCTGCTCGGAGTCACTGATGCTACCTATACCAGCATGAAAAAGACATTCGAGAAAATAAGCCCCTCTCCAAACACAGTCGCCCAGAGAATTAACGAGATCAGTGGAGACGTTTAAAAAGGATTAACCGATGCCACGAGTTTGAAGCATTCTCTATTGCAGTTGACGAAAGCACTCACATTACAGACAACGCACAATGTGTTACTTTTGTAAGGGGTGTAGACAAAAATCTGAACGTCACTGAGGAACTCCTGGACCTAATCCCAATGAAAAGCATGACCACAGGGGCGGATTCTGTTCTCAAAAGAGTGGTCGAACACGCTGGACGACCGTGGGAAAAGCTGGTTTGTTTGGCTACAGACGGTGCGCAATCAATGGTGGGATGCAAGAGCGGGCTTGTTAGTCGATTGCGGACGAAACTCGTTGTACTCGGGATCACCAATCAATTTACCGCGGTTCACTGCACTTTGCACCACTGTGCGGCAAGTCTCTTGAAATGAAGAGCGTCATGAAAATCGTGCTCAGCTCAGAGAACTTCATTCGTTCAAGAGCTCTTAACCACCGCCAATTTGTATCTCTTTTAGAAGCGGTTGGCAGCGAATATGGTGAAATATTGTGCCATACACAGGTCCGATGGCTCAGACGTGGAAGAGTGCTGAAACGATTTTTTTGACCAGCTCCGACCTTCCACACCAGCGACGATTGGTGGAGAGGGCACGGATGGCCAGCATAGTCCAAGGCATTCCGGACTAAGGAAGCCTCCCACCGGCCGGGTGCCCTAACATCAGCACCTGGTCTCCAATAAAGTTTATTCATCACCATCATCCGAGAGGAAATGGACGCCTTCATGAAGAGCAAGAACAGGGCCATTGTTGAGCTGTCAGACGAAACGTGGCTTCACGCCCTTGCGTTCCTCAGTGATATCACTGATAATTTGAGCTGCCTCAACGTTAAACTTCAGGGAAAAAACAAAGTGATCATGAAAATGCATGACGACATTCAGGCCTTTCAATCCAAATTGCAGCTTGGGGAGAGACAAATGAGAATTCAGAAGTTTGATCATTTTCTAACCCTGAAGTCGCTAGAGAACATGGATAAACAATCCTGTCATAACTTCGCTGACCTTCTCCATGATATCCAAAAAGAATTTGAAGGACGCTTCCAAGACATCAGCAGTCTCGCCGATAAATTCCGAATTTTTTCTGTGCCTTTTTGGGTGCCGTTTTTGGTGCCGGTGGATGACGCAGCGCCCGAGTTACAGATGGAAGTTCTTCAGCTGCAAGCTAACACTCCGTTGAAGCAGACATTTCAGGGCGTGGCTGTACCAGACTTCTAAAAGTTTCTTGACAATGCAAGTTTCCCGGCGCTTTGTCAACAGGCTGCAAGGATCATTACCACGTTTGGAAGCACCTACTTGTGCGAACACCTGTTTTTCTTGCTGAAGGCGAACAAATCAGCTCTCCGGTCGAGGATGACTGATTAGCACCTGCGATCGACCACAAGGATCGTTTCCGTGCAAGATGTTCATCCGGACATTTCTTCTCTAGTCGCAGCCAAGCGCTGCCAGGCACCAAGCCAGCATATTTAGAACTATAGCAGCTACATTGAGCTTCTCAAGGAATAAAGTTTTGTGACTTTCATAAATGATACTGGCAATATTTTCTCGTCCATTACTATCAATAACGCCTATAATAGTAAGATACACAGACGCAGCTGCCCTGAAGCCTTTTTTTGAAGCACCCAATGCAGTCACCACATGTTGAAGCATAATCGTGTAACAAATATTTGATATATCAGAATCGGCGTCCACATTTTAGTCATTCTGGAGATTGGTATAGATATGTGTTTCGAATCCTGATGAACAGTTCCATTCAGGAATGGCGGCCTTATCTTACATTTTGTTAACCACCCCCCTTCCTCCTCTCCCCCTTCGTTTCAACCTTCTTCGCTCTCCCAGCCCTTGCGAGACTAAAATTCGTGGCTGCGGTCCACTCACTGATGAGAGTTTGAGACCCCTGCTTTAAACCTTCAAGAAGGTCCTCATCTGTCTCGTTTAGGAGGTCTGGCTCAGAGATCACACCCATCGAGCTATTCAGGCTGCGGTGGGGTGTGACCCTGATGTCCAGATCGACCATTTTCGTCTGACCAAGGAGTGTGGTTGCCTGCTGCTTGTTTTTTACCTCGACGAGCACTTTATCTGTTGGTTGTTTTTTGGCATTGTAGGTTTTCCCAATTATTCCGTCAAGGTATTTTGTAATCAAAAATATCGATTGTGAAGCAAGTGGGTGGGCTGCGTCAAGAGATTTGATAACAATGCAACGAGAATAGTTGTCTAGCTTGGGGAAGCTTATGCTTGGAAGTGAAGGAAACAAGACTTCGGTGCGGCCCCTTTTCAGGGACCGATCACATTTAGAAGGGGGGTTTGATTTTTCCACACGCCATAGAAAAAGCAAGGAGACGGGGGTATTTTCTTCTTTGACCTTACCCTGGTAGTCAAAGAGGTCCCGGAGCTCCCTGCCTGGTAGACAGACAGGGAGCCCATCCGCCGGAGCTTGACCTGGGCTCCGACGGCCACCGTTTGAGATATCTACCCTTCACCTTAAAAACACATCCCCACGGTAGGTCACAGCTTATGTGGGGGGCTCGGGGTCCGCGGTATCGCCAGTACCGTCACCATGAATACTCAAGGTGCCACGTGCGGGGAGAATCAGTTCTATGGAGTGCAACAACATCAGAACTGAAACGTGCAAACACTTCCGAAACACACTGCAACCGCACCTAACCAAGACCAATGATTCCTGCAGATCCAAAGCTAAAATGTTGCATCCAGAACAGCAGTTTTTAAACTGGAGTTCATTCATTCATTCAAAGTACCCCTAAAGGCCCTCTAGGCGAGGGTGTTACATAGGGGGGAGATGGTCAAGACTACATTATACAAAAATAGTGACAAAATAAAAACACATTAGAACTAGTAATAAGGTGCAACAAAGGAAGACACAATAAATACAACCTTCTGCCATACCGCGTTGTACACTCGTTAAACAGTGAGATAAATTTGGAACATAGCTCGCAAGACCTCAAGAATTTGCTTGAAACTTTTGCGCCCATAATATTGGCTGACAAAGAAAACAAGATAACGTAAACAGAAAGAACAGAGAACATAACAAGTGGTAGCATATGAAGAAATAGTCTGCGCCAAGAGCAAGAGCAACATATGGAAGCTACTACTACAATTTATGCAATAGGTAAAAACTACAGCGAAAAAATTCTAGTTAGTGACTGTAGTGTAAAAAAGCTGCAAGAATTTGTTGCTGCAACACGTGCTGGCAAGTCATTCCACTCAATAACGGTGCGCGGTATGAATGATTGTGCCAAATGAAGTGAATGACATTGTGGGCGTTTTACCTAATTGGGGTGGCATCGTGGTGGGAAGGGAGCCGAGGGGCTTTCAAAAACCTTTCCCGCAGTAATGGGTGGTTATAAAACTTCTGAAAAAGTGATAAGGGCGCATGTTTCCAGCGAAGGGCCAAATCAACTAGTTCAGCACGGTTTTTCAAGTTAGTGACAATGCAAAAATACAATATTCAGCGTATATAAACCGAGCAGCAAGATTTTGCACGGATTCATAATTTACTACGATGTATGCTTGATGAGGGTCCCAATAGGCGCTGGCATACTTTAATTTAGGGCGAATTAAAGTCGTGAAAGCAATCTTTTAACTGTGATGGAGCCTGTTTTAAATTACGTTTTAGGAACCCAAGCGAACGGTTAGTTGTTGCAAGAATAAGTTCGACGTGATTCTGCCATGTTAGATATTGCTGAAAGTGAAGGCCAAAGTACTTCAAGGCCTCAAGTGGCCCATTATTCAAGAAGTAATAGGCGGGGATACGGTTAGTAGCCCTTGTAAAATGCAAACTTAGTTTTGAAAATGTTGTGTGACATAAGCCAGGTTGAACACCAAAGGTTAATTTTGTCCAGATCAGATTGCAAGGTTGAACTGTTGGAATCAAGTAAATGGTGCGATATATAACGCAGTCATCTGCAAACAGTTTACTTGAGAAGATAAAGAGTTGCGAAGATCATTGGCGTACACAACGAAAAGAACATGACCAAGGACGCTTCCCTGGGGGACGCCAGACGTTACTCGAACAGAGGTAGAATTTATATTCACAGGGAAGGTGAATTGGTACCTTGAGGATAGGAAAGCTTTAATCCATCTAAGAACGTCCGGATGAAGGAGAAGTTGTGCTAATTTCAGTAGTATTCTCTGGTGAGGAATGCAATCGAAAGCTTTAGCGAAATCCAAAAAAACCGCGTCGGCCTGGCATCCGGCATCCACGCATTTGTGAAGATCGTGAACAAAATCGGCAAGTTGGGTGTCGCAGGAATAATTCTTACGAAAACTGTGCTGATAATTAGAAATGATAGTATGTTTTTCCGAAAAGTTTCTGACTTGACTCAGTATGACAAGCAACATTAGTTTAAATATGATATTAGTTAGAAAAAGAGGCCTGCAATTCAGCGGGGAAGAGCGGCCACCGGATTTGAGGAAACTAACAACCTAAGCTGTTAGCCAGTCTTGAGGTACAGTTGCGGTAGATAACGATTGTAAAAACAGAGCGCTTAAGAAGGGACTTATGCTCAGTGTAATGGCTGTAAAAAGTTTATTATTATAGCCAATATTGTCGGCTGTTGTAGATACTTTCAGTTTCTCCAGAAGGCACAAAATACTAACTTCACGGATAGTAATCTCCCGCGTTGTTGTAACGTATGCACTTTTTAGAATGGTAGCGGATGATGCACCCTCTCTCGTAAAAACACTTGAAAAAGCCTACTTTAGCAGCTCTGCATATTCAGAATCGGAGACTGAAACGCCGTTGTTATGGTTTCAGATGTTGTCTGGATTACTTTTATGATTTACAACACGCCAGAACAAACGTGGGTTATTTGCAATGATCGATAATAAATTATGGGTAAAAAGGAAGGCGGGTAGATTGTATTATTATGTGACAATTTTTTTTACATATTTGCATTTATTCCAAGAGTGTAAATTATCTTTTTTGAAGGCCTGCTTACATAAAATCTTTTCAAACATCGGAGCGGCTGCGTAAACAAAGAAACCGTGCTTCGACTTGTCATGGTTAGTACGGGTATAATTTTGTCAATTAGTCCAAGAAGTTTACTTTTTAACAGCAGCCAGTTTTCTTCCATTATGCGGTGGAGATACCCACCAATGAATTGCTCATAGAGATATGATAATGCTAATTTCATATTGTTACGTGGCGCAGGACATGAACAATGAGATGCGGACTATGTATTCTGAACTATTTACATGGCGGGTATCGCCGAGCTCGCACCGGCTGTGCGTCAGTCACCTCCTCCTCGTCGTCGCTGGAGGGACATTGGGAATTGTCCACTTGTTCGTAACATCACCCCCCGGCCAAAGAAGACCGTCTCGGTCGTGCTCGGTCACCGTGAATGGATGGGTGAGGTGAGGATGAGATGCGATGTGTATAAACAGTGAAGTCCTTTCCACGGCCAATGACGATGGCGGTCTCCGATGTCGACTGGTCTCCGAACATCGACGCCCAGAAGGCCACGATGAACCGATGAGGGTGCTGGGAACCGCGCCGGACGAGAAGGGTGGGGACACGGCCTGGGCGACACGTCTTGGCTGGTCACGTCTCGTCTGGTCTCGGTTCTTGATCGGCTTCTCATGGGCTGGGGACACGGGGCGGGGGCATCGTCATGTGCTGATCGCGGCGGGGCTGGGGCTGCCCGACACGGCCCGCGTACCCTCGATGTTTCGCCGGTGCCGAGACGAAGCGATGCTGGGGCCAGGACGGGGAGGCACTCGCACACTCCACCAAAACATGTTACGCGGCGGCAGGACAGAGGAAATGAAGAATGGAAGATGCGATTGATGTATTTACACTATTTACACGATGTCAGCCATGAGGGAGACCGCCCAGCTAGGTCTTCTTCTTCAGAGGTGGGGCCGATAGCTCTCGTCGTCTTCTTCCCGTGACAATATCATCAAAGTTGGCTCGGGTATACACCTGATAATTTTGTTAGTGGACATTCTTTCTAGCACTGTGCGAATCAAGTTTCCAGTAATAATGACATGGTCATAAAGACCACCAAAAGATTTTATTTTTTGACCAAGCATCCGACTCGTTGGTTAAAATAAATCAAAAATATTAGAAGACGTTGCCGAGCAGCGTGTAGGGAAGCTGATACGTTGTGTTAGAGAAAAGTTTAGCCTAGTCTGCAAAAATTATTGCGCTTTAGTATCATTGTGTGAAACGATTAGATCACTCCAGTTTATAGCAGGAAAATTGAAATCATCAAAAATGAGAAGTGCACACTACGGAAACGAGTATAAATATCGCTTAAAACACATAAAAATTTGGTCGCAAACAAGGAGCCTATACCAGGACGACGGTAAAAGACGGAAATAATAACATTCTCACCAGGAGACTTGAAGGAAACAAGCACAATTTCCAGAAAAGTGCATATTGCGATAGGGGTCAGAACAACATCGCTTTTGATGGCAATGAGTACGCCACCGCCCCTCCGGTGGCACCAATCATCACGAAAGAAGGTAAATTTTGATGCGCAAATAAAAATATTTTTATCACTGACACTGTGATTTAGCCTTAATACTATAAATGTTGCCGATGAAGAATCAATAGGTGAAGAAAGAGTAAGGGTTTTGGAAAGAGCACTTCGAATGTTTGTTAACAAGAATTAAATATGATCGGCAATGGAACGTTTCACACGTGTTGAAGAACACTTTATAACTGCAAGGGAGGGAACGACATAATTCCGTTGGGTCTGTTACGGGGGATACCATCGCGGGTGCATTATCTCTGGCATTTATTCTAACAGCACATTCATTACCAGTGTTTTACAAGGAAACATCATTAATTAGGAAGAGCTTAGTAAAAACCAGGCAGCATGGGTCTTCATGTTTAGCTACAGATTTGTTGAATGGGGAGTGCTTGCGTCGTTTATCGCGAACGGGCAGGGAATAATCACGCCAGATGCTGAATGGCGTGTTTTTTGAGTTTGGGTCCTTTGTTTACAAGCGTTGCGATATCCCTATCATTAAAGAATTTTGATAATATAGGTCTCTTTTTGTTTTGTGCGAAACAACCAAGTCTGTTCGCTCTAACTACTGAATCAACTGTTACTGAATCAACTGTTTGAGGAGCAAAAGTCTACAACAACACGTTCGTGTTTATCCCATGTTTCAGATGATTTCCTATCGTCAAACACAAAAAAAGAACCTTACAACGTCTAGATCGATTCTCTAGCCGTTTATTTTATCTTGTGAGGTGGAAACATTTTCATGGTCTGTTGGTGTTGCGCCAGCAGCAAGTAGCATCAGTTTGCATATTATAATCAATAGCCTGTACACGAGTTTTAAGCTGTTTTGATTGGTAATATGTCGGCGTACGATCTTGTTTACGGATCCGAAGAATTCACCATTACTGTTTTTTAGTTGTTTGGCTGCGTCAAATTCGAAGTTTAATTTCTCTTCTTGGGGTTTATCATGGGTCCGCGGTTTCGAGAACTCCAATAATAAACAACACTCCGCCGGGCAAGGCAGGACAACAATAATTCTATCATCGCAACGGAAACAAGTCGTTGCATATCTTGCACGAACTTATACGAATAAGAGTACAAGGTTCATCGATCCGTCCGATGTGGTCCTGCAGTGCCCTCTGAGATTTTCGTTGATGTATCCGGCTAATGCTGGAGCAACGGTAGCACCGCAATCGCACTGCGGGTCGACTGTGTCCCAATGCCACTTGGAAAAAGTTTGATCATGACGTCTTGCGCAGATCCCTGCAGGATTGTTGCCTTTGAAGAATTTCAGGGGGGTTCCCTATCAGCGACAGTCAGCAGCGTGACCTTTGCGAATAATTGTAGAGGGTTCATGGATCCGTCCGAGGTGGCCCCGCCGTGCCTTCTGAGCCTTTAGTCAATATAGCCGGGTTTAAGCTCGAGCGATGGTTGCGCCGCTACAGCACTCCGGGCCGACTGTGTCACCGTGCCACGTAGAAAAAGGTTGATTATGACGTCATGCGCAGATCCCGGCACAATTGTTGCGTTTGAAGCATTCCAGGGTGGTTCCCGATTAACGACATTCAGCTGCGTGACCTGTACAAATAAAAGATCTCTCTCATGTGGTCCTGCCATTCCCGCCGTTAACAACAAACACACAAAACAGCCCCTGGGGCTCCAAAGAACACGGGATTTTGCAAAAAGCCAGCGCCGGGTGCGTATGCCCTTAATGTGCTTCGCCTGCACCTCATTCACAAACGTTGATGCATGAATGCCCGTTGGCAGCATGGACAAAAAAAAAACGTTAGGAGATGGCATGACGTTAGTCGGCCAGCCAGCGGAACCTCATGTCCTTTGCCGCCAACTCGTCCCTCTTTCCCTTTCACAAAACGCCGAAGTCAACCCTAGCAAGTGATCCATAATATTTTATTTTTCATGTAGTTTTATACCGGCGTTTGTTCGGTTGGAGTCTGTGTGCGGCGTAACATGGGGGCTTCACGGGGCACGGTGACAGCCGAGGCCCATTTAGATATAACCTTTTATAACTAACCCTCACGCTTCTCCAGTGTCGCCGTCTCCAAACATTTGCCTTCCTTTATAAATGGCAAACCCGCGTCTGTGAGGCACGACAGCTCGATCATCTATTCCAGTATTCCAGCCCCGCTGCGTATGAAGTGTGCAATGCTTGGTTTGACGGCTCGAGCAAATTGGATCTCACTTTGGAGCAGCGGTTGCGGCGGAATGCTCGACAACTAAAACTGCACTAATTGACACAGGTTGCTTTGGCAGCGGTACGACCGGCGCAGTTTCCAGCCTATATCAGCGATCCCGGAGCTGATGGCACGTGCGGGTGTATCACGCGCCTGCGCACACTGGACCCTCTCTCAGCTGTCCACCTCTGAAGATCATCCTCCGACTGCGCACACGCATTGCTGCTTTCGTCGAAGTATAAAAGGACTCCCCAAGCACCGTGAAGGCACTTTGGAGCAGCGGTTGCGGCGGAATGCTCGACCACTAAAGACTGTACTAATTCACGCAGGTTGGTCTGGTGTCTTTTGCGCTTCTTTTGGCCATTTCCTGCCGCAACTGTTGCTCAATCATTTGCTATTTTTTCTGCTTGTTTTCGGTCCGTACAATGGTTTCGTGTGGTGAACTCGCCAAACGAATTGATGCAATTGAGTCAAACCTAAAAAGTATCCTAGATGCACTTGTCGAGGAAGCTGCCGCTAAGCTTAAACTGAAAATGGACGACTTAGGAGCACCTGATTCCTTGCAGCTGGCAAAATCTGTTGAATTTGTTAGCGATGATAACGACTCATTGAAGGCGAATTATGCGGAAGTATTCGAAGCTAATGAGTTATTAACAGCCCGCAAGAAAGCTCTCGAGGAGAGAATGGCTAACCTGGAACAATACTCTCGCCTAAATAACATCAAAAATAAAGGTGTGCCGGTAACGAAAGGTGAATACTGTGGAGCCATTTTGAAATCTGTGGCTGAAGCACTCGAGTGCCCCATTGAAGTGTCAGACATTGACACTATTCACCGCGTTCCCGCCTTTTCTGGAGAAAAGAACAGTATAGCTCACTTCTGCTCCCGGGATAAGAAAAATGAATTCATCCGAAGGGCCCGCAAAGCCCGATTGCGTGCTAACCATTTGGCTTCTCTGAGGAACGCGACAGCCCAGTGTATAAAAAATTCCCCGCATTTCCCCGAGAGGAAGAATGTGAAAGTGCGAATGCGCGAGTTGAATTTGCGCGGTTCGGTAATGTTCGCGAAAGAGAGATCACACACACACACACACACACACACACACACACACACACACACACACACACACACACACACACACACACACACACACACACACACACACACACACACACACACACACACACACACACACACACACACACACACACACACACACACACACACAATTACAAAGAAAGAAAGATGCATTTATTCACAGACACCTATTTGTGTTGTCGTTGTACTTGATTGCTAGAGCGGATCTCAGCTTTGAAAGTTTGTGTCAGTACTCCTTTAAGCAGGTGGATTAGCCCTTCTCACGCCCGATTCTTGGCCAATCCCTCACGGTGGTATGTGCCATGTCAGCCGCCAGGCAGCGCGCGCCCATCTCCCCCCGTTGCCAAGGAAGACGAGGAGATTCCTGGCCAATCCCCCACGTGGGTATGTGCCATGTCAGCGGCCAGGCTGCGCGCGCCCATCTCCACGTGCGCGGACATCGCCGGTGGACGCAGGTTCAGGGTCGCTTAAGAAGTGCATTGCACTTAAAAACGACCTCTTGACGATGGCCAACAAGAAACATTTCGCCAATTCTATTGATCTCAAGAAAGAGAAGAAGTGGCAGTTCTTGTGGAGAGAAAACTGTCAGATCAAGAAGCGCTGGAACGAAGAAAGCATGGTCTTCCGCATAGCCACAGAGTCTGACCTAAAAATCTTGGTTCCCCTTGGTTCCGCCTTATGCAGTTCACAGAACATCACCTGCTCAACGCCGGTATGGCTCTGTTTTCACCGGACCAATTTAAACTAGCTCTCCAGCGCAACAATAGATCCCTCATTCACTTTAACGCACGAAGAATCCGCAAAAACTATGATTATAAAGGCACATTTCTTAGGTCGCTAGAACATCCGTTTTCTTTTATTTGCCTAATCTTGGCTTTGCAATGTCGATGCTCTCTTATACGGCTTTCCACGTTATCAGTCCGAGTTTTGCCATCGTCCATCTAGTAGCCATTGGGGTGCTGCTATCTTCATCTCACAACAAATCTCATATTCACGCAGACTTGATATCGCAATAAACGTCACTCATTGCGAATCTGTATTTATCGAACTTGAAAAATCTTTTATTGGGGTTGCGAACAAAAACTTTATTCTGGGATGCATCTATCGTTCGCCGTCGTCATCCGTTCATGGATTTTTGGCTAGCCTTGACGCAGTATTTGAAAAACTGTCGTAGGAAAACCAAAACGTTGTTCTTGTAGGAGATATTACATCAACCTGTTGGATATTGATTTTAAAACACCCGCAGACTACATTGCCTGTTTCAGTGGGTTCGGCTATGAATCGCTAATTCAATATCCTACTAGATGTACGTTCCTTGGCCCTGAAACTCTATATTGATCATGCCATATCAAACCTATCACCTGCACCGGCATCTGGAGTGGTAAGTGTAGACATAACCGACTTTTATCCCATATTTCTGACGTTTAGCGCTGCAGCGGCAGAAAGCATCCCGTGTTTTTCAACTTTTCTGTTCAACAGAGATAAATTTGTACAAATCGTTACCTCCACTGACTGGTCCCGTATCGACACACTACAGGGTGGACATAAAGCTATAGAAGAATTTTGTAACATCATTCATAATGCCATATCCGCTAGCACCTCTACAGGGAAATGTAATAAAAGGTACAAGTGCCCCGGCAACCCTTGGGTTACACAGGGGCTACTACGAAGCATGCGCAAGAAAGAAAATTTTTACCGCGAAACTAAAAAGAAACCTTTTATTTATCACTTGCTACGCGCTACCAGAATTATTCCAAGGTTTTGAATATTTTTTTAGGCCAGCTAAGGAACGTTACTACGTAGGTGATATTGATAAAAATAAAAATATACGTAAGAAACAATGAAAGTTATTCAAAATTTTTCTAAACAGGTCCGCGTGCAATGTGCCTGTATCGGAAGTAAACTACAAGGGCGTCTTTCACAAATCTGGTGGCGTTGCCAATCCATTTTGTGAATACTTTTTCGCGCTTCTGAAACCACAGCTTTCTCAGTCATATTCCGATATATACCGTTCTGGTCATACATTTTACCTTTCTCCTGTGTCATCTGAAGAGGTATACTTAACAGTTTTGGGATTGAAAGATAGTAGTCCACAACTAGACAATAACCCTGCAAGTTATTTAAAAGTTGTTGCGGATGTTATTTCTAGTACGCTATGCATATTATTCAATCGCATTTTTGAAGGTGGAATTTTCCCGCAAATTTAAAAAAAAGGCGAAAATTATTCTTGTGTTCAAAAAGAGAGATAGGTTACTAATTTCCAACAACAGGCCGATCTCTATTAAATGAAGTGTTAGTAAGATTATTGAGTGGTTATTTGTACAGCGTTTGAATGATTTCCTCACAAAATTTGACCTCCTTAAGCCCAATCAATTTGGTTTTTGAGCTGGTAGCTCGAATAATCTTGCACTCCTATCCCTAGCAGAATATATAAAAAATCAATAGACTCCGGCTTGCCAGTAGGCTCAGTGTTTATAGATTTCACGAAGGCTTTCGACACAATAATAATAATATTTTATTTCATAAACTTGACATGTACGGCATAAGGGCTCCTGCACTTTCATTTTTGAAGAGCTATTTACTTAATAGGGGAGGAGAGGTTTTTAATGGCGAACATACTTCTGATACCAAAATTATAAATCAAGGGGTCCCTCAAGGGTCAATTATTGGCCGCCCATTGTTTATAATTTATAATAATGATATCGTGGATCATCTTCAATCGGATCAGTGTGTTCTTTAGGCGGACGACACCACATTATCCTGTGCCCACAAATCGCTACCGCCCATTGTTTCATTGCTAAATGGTGTTTTAACGAAAGCCATGGATTTATGTCACAAGAATCACCTAATTATACATCCCTCAAAAACTCAAATAAAGGTATTGAAATCGGAACAGAAGCGCGTCTCCTTTAAACCGGCGATAAATCTGGGTACCGACACTATTCATGTCTCTGACCATGTCATTTTTCTTGGCGGTCACCTTGATTCTCACCTCATATTTCGCAATCACTTCAATTACTTAAGACGAAAAACTGCATATGGCATAAAGCCCTGAATAGGGCTCGTCAGTTGTTTCCACGTCACGCGCTTCTATCTTTTTATTTTGCATTTAATCACAGTAATTTGACATATGGAATTGTTGCCTGAGGTACTACGTATATTTCTCACATTTCATACGCCCAACATGTCCAGAACCAAGCACACTTTTTGCTCAAAATAACGTGTTGTGAGTTCGCAAACTATTCCCATATAACATTATTACTTTATTGTTCAAACTGCTGACTAATTAATTTCTTTTCCACTTTATTGAGTTAAGTTGTCTCACTAATAACAACCCAACCAAATTCGCTGCAAACTACAATTTCTTGCTTCCTTCAGTTCCAACAAATTATGGCAAAATACTTCGCATTTTTCCGCTATTTCAAGTTGATATAGTCTGCCGGATGCAATTAAGTCATTTTCTTCTTTATCGCCAATTAAAAAACATCTTAAAAACATTCTTTTGCAGATTTTGTTCGTTCACAGTAGTTGTACAAATGTGTAATTTTGCGTGTTTATCTTTTTTTTGTTGTTTTTCCTTGGTTGTTTGTTCGCGGTTTTATTGAATATGTGTGTGTTTGTTGTTTTGTATTGCTACTGGGATACAATTTTTTTCTTCCGTGTCCGCTACATTCCAATTCACTTTGCTCATTTTATTTCCACTTTCTTTTCAACGTGCGCAATATTCGCCCAGTAAACTGCGTTAGTTTTTGTCCTGTCTTGGCCTAAATTCTTTAGAGATTTTGCTTAAATGCACTGTTTCGTCTATTCGTTTTTCCTGCACATTCTGAATTGTTATTTTGCATTACATTGTTATTTGACATACAATACAGTGTAGTGTGTCCAGTTTTTCCTATTTTTCTTTTTTTTTCGTTCTTTTTTCTGTATTTTTTTTCTTCGTTCCATCCTTTTACGTTTTTTTTTTCTTTTCTTCTCGTTCCTTTATTTTATTTAGTCTGTCTGGTAATGTTACGACATGAGTTCTTGGTTTGCATTGCTTTGTTGTTACTTTTACTCTGTAAGTGTAACTCTGAGACTTGTGATTATTTAAATTGTCTTTAGCTGCCTTTATTGTATTTTTTTCTATGTAATTATATATCGAGGGTTCTGGTGTAGTATCAACTATGGGACCCTCGTCTGGATATATCTTCACATGTAACCTTCCCATTTTACAAGAGTCAATAAACTTCTTCTTCTTCTAAAAAATTCTTCTAATTAAACGTGCATGTAGGGTCTTCGCCTGTGCAGGTGTCTGAACAACAGAAAATGTCGGCGTTAATACAGCACGGTGTTATGAAGAACAGATGATCATGCAAATCTTCAAAAGACGCCTGAGTGATCAAGGGTCAGATCGGTAAACTAGAAAGCAAGGTTGCTAGCTAACTTAAAAATTTATGCCAAGGGTTACTCTTGCACAAACGCTAATTGTGTATTGTTTAAAGAGGCCTCAAGACCCTCGCGGACACAGGATGAAACCACACTTCAAATTCAGTACAAAATGTCATTGAATGCGTAATCCCAAGATAACATTCAAAACAGCATTTTTTTAACGAAAGCCTCACAAAGCACGTTGATTAAATAGAGCAGAAAAGCTTTAAACATACTACCACGTAAAAGAACAGAACTGCGTCTCACGTCGGAACAGCCTGGAAATACGCCAAGAATTGATAACGCAAGTACCTTTCTAAAGCCAGAAAGCAAGCAAGTCAACAAAGCCAGAAACGAGAATTTTTATTTTGCTTCACTTCGAAGCAACACATCCTGGCAAAACCTTCCCCGCCATTTTGCGTCGGAAGCACGCTTACATATTCTTTGTGGCTCACAACAACTAAATTAGAGCCGTTAAATATTAGCACGACCAACAACGCGCGTGAAAATATACGAGCAAAAGCAGCAACAACTTTAAACACGGTATTATTTTTGAGTGATTCTTGAAGAGCATATTTCTGTGTGGCATGCTGCACACCGGTTCGTTTCAACAAAGAACAACTGTACAATTCATTTAAATGCGAAAGCGTAGTATAAACTTTAAGCACTGATTTAAAACTGAGGAAATACAACGCATAACATGGGTTTTGTTCTCGCCTGAAGCAATAAGGGAATGTCAGTACACCGTCATCAAAAAGCGTCTAGGCCGGGGTGGTGTCTTCTGGCCAGACCGTGCCCTTATGCCGCGCTTGCAAAGCGCTCCCTCCAAATGCTCGGTCCGTTATTGGACTGCTTTTCCTTTGTCTCAAAGCGATCCGCGCGGACGGGTTAGCCAATCCCCTCGTTATCGACATGCAGGTGGCACCACGGATTCCCTCCGGAGCGGTAACGGAGGGAATCTTCATTAGGTTTTCCCCCTTTTTCTAACGAGGTATATTAGGCCAAATCAGCATTAACAATAAAATAGGTGTTGTTACAAAATCCCCAATTGGAACGGTCTTTAAAAATGTCTTTTCGGCGGATTATGGGGACAGAAGAAATCTCAACTGTTTTTGTGTCCCGAACACGTCGACAAAACTACTAAGGAAGTGCTGCGCCAAAAAACGAGTTAAAAAGTGCGCCATAAAGACGCATTGCGAGGTCAAGATACATCGGTCATGATGCAATCGTTTCAGCTGCGTCTACACTGGTTTAAAATTTGTTTCGACTAATGTATATCCCAAATTGACGTTTTAGACATTTTGTGCTACTTTGTATGTTTCTGTTCATCTGTGTGTGCGTTGTGATCCGCGTGACGTTTCTGTGGCAGCTAAAGCATTCACCATCAGCATGGTCTTGTGCTTTTGGTACCACTCACTTTTTCACCCACGCGTTGCAAAGAGCAGAAGATGGGGGAGGGAAAGCACCTAGACGGATGTACTTTAAGCATGTGCCACGCGGTACTTGATAGGTTCACGCTGTCGAAATGGCCCCACTTCTAAAACAGCGTGCTAGTTACAATGCTGAGCAGTGTAATGTAAAACTTAGCATCTCGTGACGAGCAACAAAACCTTTAAGATGTGTTGCCCTCTGTAAGGTGGCAGTGTGGACCCATTAGTTAGGCACAGAGCAATGGTAACATTGTGCTTCCCGCGAACGAAAATTGATTGCGGCCCAATTTTTTCCACGGAGAGCGTCTGCTGCAGCTGTGACATGTGACAGGGAATATCCTCAGAAACTGCACTGGCTTGTCACGATGAGGAGCACAACTCAACCGCCGTAATCGTGCCTGCTTGTAATACTTATTGCATGCTTTTTGGCAACCCCAGTTGTGGGCATATAAACGATGGAACGAAAGTTTGCGAGGCAGCGGCTGTGACTGGTCCCGGCCAGTAGGCGGCCTCCTGTGCCCACCCAAATATCTGGGATTGTCGCACCTTCGAGAATAAGCTTCAAATCGTGCCTTGTATCCCCTCGTTGCGATGTGACGCATGGTTTATGAGTGTGTAGAATCGAACGCACAGGCATGGGTGGTGACCGCTTAACATAGAAGGAAACCATGAAGCAATTGAAGTTTGTTGTATAAAGGTTAGGTGCCAAATTACAGCAAGCAATGGAAATAAACCTGCGATGCATTATAGCAAATTCTTGCGCCCACGACACAATGGCGGTCTTGCCAACGTAACTGGCAATGATTTTAAGTAACCTTTAGAGAATGTGTAATTACTGCATTAGCGTTCCTCCCACAATCATCATAGTAATGTAGAGTAGACAAAGATTGAATAAATCTATTTTTGTACCAAGTGCATTCAGTAGGTCTTGCATACGTACCACTTTGTTATCAACAAAGTGTAGCCTTGAGTTAACATTTGCGCAGCGTATAAAGGAACCATGGCAGGTGCATTCCGCGATACTCTCCCGTAATTTAGACGGGTCTTTTGCTGTTGTAGTATCAGGAAACAGACCTAATTTTGGCCCCAATAGTGCGTCTCCTAGACACTCGCAATGTTGATTGCTTACATCTCTAGCATATGTCTAGCACGTAATACTGTTTGCTGGGTTGATGCAGTAAAAGTAATTTTTTTCTGCGTACATTACACATTGTTATCAAGTTAAAAACAATAAAGATGTCTTAGGAAACTAAGAGAATTGAATAATGATCGATTTTAGTGAAACGCGTCTTATAATTGTGATGGGTGTGATGTTGGTAAAGGAATTAAAACAATTGTTGCCTATTTACTATACACCTGCCTCTCGAAGTTGCGGCAGGACCTCCTTAGCCTAAATGGCGATTTGTATTAGGAAAATTGTCTTGGTAATCAAGCTAATTAAAATGGGGAAGAATAAAACCGTAACTGAGAAGTGGCTAGTAAGAATAACTTTTGAAGTGTGCGCGAGCGATGTGTCTGAAATTGCAATTACCAAATCTTTTCAGATATTTGTAAATGCTGATTCAGATGTAGGATAGACAGGTAAGGATTCTTTTTGTTATTCTGTACTTTATACCTATAAAAAGCGGCAAATGCCGTGATCAACCGTTTCATCATAGCACTGCCAGAACTGCTACCCCTGATGACTTAAAACCTGGGCAGAACATTCCTATCTTATCAAAAGGTCATTAAAGGTGGGATATTGGTAAGATTCCCTAGCACACAAAATTTGATAAGTCGTTATTTCGCACATATGTCATAATATTGCTCATTAGGGCAGATTTCATTTTGCTTTTGGCTGATGAGGATCCCGTAAAAATCTTCATTAGGTTTTCCCCCTTTTTCTAACGAGGTATATTAGGCCAAATCAGCATTTACAATAAAATAGGTGTTGTTACAAAATCCCCAATTTCTGCATTACTGATATAATTACCCCACTGGAAATTGCTGACCAGTGTTACTCTTACAAATGTGCGATAAGAATTTGTTTTGTTTTGCTATGAGGCGCAGGTAATGTGATGACTCTGCGGAAATTACCCACCGACTTGCCAAAATGACGCCACTCTTTTGGAAACAGGCAGCTAAACTTCTTTTTCTTAGGTCATCACATTTTATATGGCCATCGTGATTTTGTTCTACGAACGGAATATGTTTAAGCTTTTTATAAAACACACAACTGTTATAGGAATACTGCTCAAACAACCGTTCAATTTTTTGTCGCAAGCGAATTCAGAGTTCGATGGTGTGTTAGTTTATTTAGGTAACATAGAAATATATAAATACTGTTTTAGATGTCTTTTGCATATTTCTGTCCTAGCGTGATTGTTCGTAATTAGAGAATTGTCTTTTTCTGCGGATTCACCAAAAGCGGCCCAGCGCGTTCCTAAAGCCTGTTATTTTTTTATTTACTTTTAAATATTTGAGTTGTGAAATTCGATTCATACCTCAGGAGGAGCACAAACGGCTACAGCCTCATGAGGCCTTTCCACCAAAAGTTACTTTCATATGTTCCGCGAGCAGCACACACCACAATATCAAGAGAACACAAAAAACTCAGGTACAACATTTACCCGTTTTTGGCAAAAAAGATGCAACAAAAGAAGCATAAGTGTGACATATAAAAACAACAAAATAATAAAAAAATTAAAATGTGAACAAAGCTACCATTCACTTACTTTTTACGACATTAGATTTAATCAACAGAAAGAAAACGTCTAGGATGAACTTGTTATGTAGAGCCAAACAGCTCAATTGATAGTAAAAATAGACAAAGAAAACAGGTTGAATACGTCACTTTAGTCATTGTAAACACGAAAAAGAAAAATTAAGAAAAAAGAAAGAAAAGCGTAACGTATAGTGTACGAAAATTACTGATTTGTAGCGCATTAAAAACATGACAAATTGTAACAATAGATGAAGGAAATGTTTTTTGAATACGTTTAAGTACTCAAACTCGATGATGAGCTGCTACATCTGCTGGTTAATATTGAAAACCTCAATATTCTGATATTGCTTCAAGTGGATGCAATAATTGGTTTTTTTTCTTGTCTTTTTATAGCGGTTATTTCTAAGAAGCTACACTGTCTGAGGACGCACTCGTATCTGCTGATGGGATCTTCTAGACCACAGCGCAGCAGGAGCGGAGAGGCCCTATCCGTAGTGCACATACTAATCACATGCAAGGCACTTCACACAACACGACACAAACACTTCAGAGAACTCTACAGACAACATATTCCCCTACATCCATTGTTTTTTCTAGGTGACGATGCCATTGTTTCCGTGAAACGTATGTTTGAGTATTTGTCAGACGTCAAGTTTTTAAACCTCGTTTCCTATCACGCCTATTGAAATCTGGCCCTATACACCAGCCATGTTCATTGTCGTTTTGTGATTTTACTTTTGTTTTTGCTGACTTTACTTAGTGTTTAGGGTTTTACCCCTCATCAATGACTATTGTTTAGGCGCTCTTTGCTCCAGTTGGCCTTGCGCCATAAACATCCAACCATCATCATCATACACTGTCTGAGGAGAAGTGTCCGGATTATGAAACTTTCATAAAGTATCTTAAGGATAACTGATCTTGTCCTAAATGAAATAAAACATAGATTTTTAGAATGGCAGAATTTTTCCGGTATAGTTCAGTGCTATCTACATATACTACAGGGCAATAGCTCGGATAGCATTTCAGCTTTAGGTGTTACAAATACCGTTTTTAACAATAATTTGAGGCTTTAGTTCATGTAAGGCGTACGAAGAGTGCAGCTGAATTTTCGTTTTGCTTACATCTTTGAGAGCTTGGAAATAACTTTAAGTTTGTGGCGTTCCCGTAGTGCTCGTCAGGAGCTGGGACTTCTTGCAAGTAGAGCCACCCGTAAAAGCGCTTGTTATTATTACGTAACACTTTGACGGGAACCTTCACCTGTTACTAATAAGGTAATACTTCCCCCATTTTTCATAGCTGTATAGGAATATTAAAAGGGGGACAGTACAACACATACGAAACACAATAGGAAGACAGTGACAAACACGAGCTCTTACTTACCACCGAATTTTTATTTTTTTGCATGTTCTATATATACGCTCACAGCAGAAAACTACAAGGAAGCAAAAATAGCATAAATGCTGTAGATAACTCAAGCAATGATCCCACTACACCAATGCGATATGCCGCAAACACGTGCTGAACTATGCGTGGGACTATCTGAACAATCTCTGGTAGGTTATTTCTCCTTGCTTGTAATATTTGCCTCTCCGCATATATGTGGACATGTCCCCGAGTAAAACTTTAGTTGTAAATTAGCCTTCGTATTTGTCACTTTCTTCCTCTTGTGTTCCGTCGGTGTTGCGCTGTTCCCCGTTTTGTAATTATGCACAACTTTGCCCAAACCTTAATCATTGTAAGTTGTTCAGGCGAGCCAGGGCAGTGACGGCATGGAACAAAGAACGTTGAAAGAAAATGTTCAAATAGCACGCACTCGCGCGAGGTGTTCTTCGTCTTCAAGCTCCTTGATAATAATAGTTAACAGGCACCGCCCTGCCAACTTGCATCCCGCTGTGCTTTGGAGGGTCATTTCAACCAGCCCTTCAATGAAGAGATGTGATTCACCCATCTTCTCATAAGCTCGTTGTGTCCCGTTCGAAGGGGACAAGCTCTTGTTCCACCAGTCCGTCCACAGTAGGTTTTCTCAATTTGGCACATTTTCCTAAACGTTCTAGGGCCCCGGTCCTCAATTACCACATATCCTACAGACAGCCGTTCAGCGTTGCTTGCCTTCACCTTGAAAATTGCTCCTATTTCTTTTATCTACTCTTGATGCCATTTCTTCCAACAAGCTCTCACGAGTAGGAATCGACTTCTCAATTCCTGTTCCATATCTACTCGGTGTGTCTTCGCTAGTCTGTCGTGTAGATGTTGCCGTCCGCCTATCATGTTTGCCGGCTTTATAGTCATAGGCTCATTGGGCTCGCCGTGAACTTCAGTCAAATTGTGATTGTTGAGAGCTCGTTCAACTTCGGCGACGTTTCATGCCCTGTTGATTACCTTCTCCGCTCTTTTAAAAATTTTCGCGTTGTCCGAGTAGATTACGTGAGGAATACCTCGTGCGGCTGTGAAGCGCCTGAATGCCTGCAAAAATTTCTCGTGGACATGTCGTTGGTCACCTCCAAGCAGACTTTGCGGACTCACTCATGTGTCCACTCACTCAGACTCATTTGTACTCAAACTCACACGTAAGTTTGAGCTTGAGTGAGCGCGAGGCTTGTGTAGCATGGTGAGTTTGAGCTTCAGTGAGTTTGAAGCCGGCTGAGTTTGAGTACGCCTTAGACCGAGTGAGTTCTGAGTCTATTTTTGGTTTTGAGTTCATTTATCATTAGAATACACTGAGTTTTGAGTACATTTGGAGTTTGAGTAAATTAGGAGTTTCGAGTACAATTTGAGTTTGAGTACAATTTGAGTGCTGAGTACATTTTGAGTTTGAGTATAATTTGTGTTTTGAGTACATTTTGAGTTGGAGTACATTTTGTGTACTCTACATTTTGAGTTTGAGAACATTTTGAGCACTCAACACATTTAGAGTTCAAATACATTTTGAGTACTGAGTACATTTTTAGTTTGAGAACATTTTGAGCACTGAGTACATTTTGAGTTGGAGTACATTTTGAGTTCTGAGTACAGAAGAAGCCTCGGAAACAGATGGGGTGGGCGGTTAAATTTCATGTGCCGCTTTGGGCTCGCCATACAGGTTTGCTGTGGACACGGCAACTTTTGCGATATACATGATTGGTTGGTGAGGAGACAGAGAAGGAAATGGGGTTCTGATTTAGTGGATGGGTACGTGAAGAATAAAAGACTAGTGAGGTGGTACAAAAAGGGTTAGCGCATCTTTTCCTTGTGATGGATCCTCTAAGAAGGTGGGAGAGGGGGGTGGGAACGTTGGGAACGGACAAGGCGCCGATTTCTTACTGGTTGTTCGCCTCCTTCTGTTGACGGTTTGATTAGCTAGGGTCAAAAAGGAACAGGTGAGCACCGGGTGCAAGGGGCGGCGGCTGTCCCCTCTGCTGTTTCAAATGAGTTATCAACTGAACTGACTCGGGACGCCCATTTAGATAGAATATTGATCGTATTATGAGATATGTTGTGCAAAAAATCAAACAGATATCTCTTACGCGTGTCAGGTATTAAGATAAAACTCTCGATTAACAGAATCACGCTAGGTAAATTTAAAAAAAATCTTCAAGTGTATAGTCATCAGTCAGTCAAAATAAGTCATAGATTGGGTTAAAATTCTAATTACAGCCACGAGGGAATGTGGGGAATTATATTCAAGGGCTAGATGAGGGAAATCAAGTGCGACAAGAATGCGTTATGGTTATATTATGACCTACTCATGGGTAGAAAAAAATGGGTTAAAATTGAAATTCTTAGCACTAGGGCGTGTGGCGTATGAAACTAAAGGTCTCGACGAGGAGAATCAGGTCGGGCAAATGTGGAAATGCTTCCTGAATATTATCATATGACATTATCCTAATAGGTCATTATGAGTTTATCCCGCAGGAGTCATCTGCTAAAGCAGATGTTTGCGTGTACTGTGTGACACCAGGGACCCCGAGCACCCAGGTTTAGCCATGCGTGGCAGCGCCGTCACCAGGGAAAAGAGGGTCCTTAAGAGAGGCGACGCCGAGTGCTTGGACCTCTAAGGCCCCTTGGAGAAGGCAACACACAACTTCGGCATTCGCTTCTCGTAGACGCCACCTCCGGTCTGACCCGCCCGGGGGAATCGGCAGTCGCCTTTTTCCGTCCTTCCCTTCACCTTTCTCTTTCCTTTCTTGTTTCTAAGAACTTTCCCATCGTCTCGTTCCTTCTCCGTTTCCCTTTTTCCCTGGCGGCAAGGGTTAACCTTGTTTGGAGAACAACCCTGAGTTCAGCCATATTAGGTTATAGCCGTGGCGTACAGCTGGCGTGGGCCGGGCTTTCTCGCGAGTTCCTGTCCCGTCCCCTTGTTGGGCCCCATGGTGGGCGGCTGGCACCATGGGTGAACAGATTTTTCATTTTATGGCGTCTTTCATTTCGCCCAACTGATCCCTCTCGTAAAAAAGGGAGCACAAACGTAACTGCCAAGTTTTTCGCAAAAGACGTCAACAACTTGCCTCGATTCCGCGTGGTCCACCGCAATCACGCAGAAAAAACTGCACGAATCGTCTCACCGTTTCTTGTTTCAAAGACTCCAATATCCACCCTAGGTGAAGGCTACAATGTAAAAAAAAACTAGCTAATGGAGACCTCCTACTTGAACTACAGTACAAATACCAGTGCGGCAAACTGCAAGGACTAACGTCTTTTGGTGAGATCCCTATAACTGTAAGTGAACACCGGTCACTCAACACGGTCCGTGGAGTTATCTCCGATGGCGACCTAAAGTACGTGTCTGAGGAGGAACTTCTAGAAGGCTTAAAAGAACAGAACGTCACAAATGTATATAGGATAAAAATCCAACGAGAAAACAAAGAAATACAGACCAAGCACATCGTCCTGACCATCACATCCAGCGCACTTCCAGAATTTATTGAGATAGCCTACACAAAGATAAAACTAACACCGTACATTCCTAATCCCCGCCGATGCTACAAATGTCAACGATACGGTCAGGGCTCCCTAAGCTGCCGGGAACCAGACACCTACGAAAAAATGCCTCTAATGAACACCTTACTGAGAACTGTGAATCAGAACAATAACTCTGTGTGAACTGGAAGGGCAACCACACAGCATACTCTCGCGTTTGCCCAGCGTGGGAAAAAAGAAAAAAGAAATGATCACTCTGAAAGTAATTGAAAACTTAACATTTCGCGAAGCACGGAGGCGACTATAACCAGCGCATACCCGTTCATACTCCGCTGTGGTGCAACAGGGCGC
Organism: Haemaphysalis longicornis; assembly: GCF_048455015.1. NCBI lineage: Eukaryota > Metazoa > Arthropoda > Arachnida > Ixodida > Ixodidae > Haemaphysalis > Haemaphysalis longicornis. The sequence continues at coordinate 204,644,430 of NW_027526385.1, forward strand.
AGCATAACCGCAGTCTTCGGCGCCTTCTGAAGCCACACTAAGTGAGGCTGACGCAAGGGCCCCCGCGAACCCCGGTGGAATCCGCTAGAACTGCACCACCGCCTCCAAAGCGGGCGGCACGGACACATGGTTTGGCAGTCTCCAAGGCCTCACCCAACACGGTGAGGTCGAACACTTCAACACATGTGCGTCGTGCACGAACCTCCAGCGTCTATGAAGAGACAATGGGCACAACCGAGGGAGGTTCTCGGCCGTCTACCTCTGGACCTGCGGCGAATTTCCCTAGAAAAAGGGAAAGAAAAGCAAAAACCGCATGACAGGACTGAAAACCTAGTTCTCAGTTGATACAAACATAACATGACATTCCAAGTCCACTGGAATTGTAGAGGACTTGTAAACAATTTAAATGACGTAAAAGAAATATTCGCAACTCATTCACCTGTAGTCTTGTGCGTTTAGGAAACAAACGTATGTCCTAAACTTAAGAACACAATGAAAGGATACCAGGTCTTTCGTTGTGACCGAGAGCAGGCAAATAGGCGTTCTGGTGCTGTCGCTATAATTTTGCCACATGTTATTTCAGTTCAAGAACACAAAATGAAAACTGGGCTAGAAGCAGTGAATGCCACAATGCTTGTACTCAAAATAATCACAGGTTGCTGTGTGTACTTGGAACCACAACTCACGGTAACACTGCTTCTTGATCTAGAATATTTAGTAAATCAGTTACCATGACCGTTCCTAATAGTAGGGGATTTAAAGCCCACTCATCTTTTTGGGGAAGTTAAAAAATGTAAAAGGCCAAATTAAAGATTTGATTTTATCCAATAATGTCCGCGTACTAAATACTGGAAAGCATACATACTGCTCCCCAAGCACAGGAAAGATTAGTTGCCTTTATTTATCCTTTAGTTCACCGTCGGTTTTAGTGATTTTAAATGGGACACCATAGACAACCCATATGAGAGCGATCACCTACCGGTACGCATTAGCGCAAAATCATCACTAATCATTATACCGACGAAACCACGCAGGTGGAAACTTCAGTTGGCCGACTGTGGACTTTTTACTTCAGAAGCAAATTTTTACCGGGTTTTTTCAGACACTGTTATTATTGACGAATTGAATGAAGTGCTGACATCAGACATCGTTAATGCTGCACGCATAGCTATCGCACAGTCCACGGGAGTGGTGAGGCAAAATCACCAAGTATGGTGGACCCAAGAATGTAAGGAGGGAAAAAAGCAGCAAAACAAAGCATGGGGGGTCTTTAGAAAGAACCCAACACAGGAAAGTCTAATAAATTTTAAAAAGTTTAGAGCTAGAGCAAGGTACATTCGCCGCAAAGCATAGAAAGGCTCATGGCAAAATTATTTCTCGTCCATAAACAGCTCCGTAACATCAAAAAAGGTATGAGAGCTACTTCATAAGCTGAAGGGGACGTACTCCCCCTACACACTGCCACTTTTAACAGCACGATATGTGCAAACAAGCGTAAATGAACCGGCAGATATACTAGGTGAACACTTCGCCAAAGTATCAACTTCCTCACACTACACACAAGCGTTCTTGAAGTATAAAAACACCGCTAAGAAGCAACGACCACCAATATGTGGTGGCACGAGCGAAACATACCACACTTTAATTACACTCCAAGAATTAAAAAGAGCTCTTTTGGCTGGTAACTAGAGCGCCCCTGGGCCAGATGTTATACAATGTGAAATGCTCGCTGATCTATCTGGTTGTGCTGTGGAAGCACCTCTGAGGTTTTTTAACAAAATTTGGATATCGGGAAACATTCTGGGAGCTTGGAAAAAAGCTTTTATTGTGGCATTCTTAAAACAACGAAAAACACCAACCTGCCCTAGTAGTTATAAACCGATAGCCCTTTTGAGCTATCTGGCCAAAACGTTTCAACTTGTTGTGAATACCAGGTTAAGTTGTGTCCTACAATCAAATGAACTTCTAGACATTCAAAAGAACGGTGTTAAAATAACCTGCTCAACAACTGACCATCTTGTCCCCCTCGAAAATGCCGTACGAGAAGCATTTATACACAAACAACCCTGTCTTATTGTCTTTTTTGATATTGAGAGGATTATGACACTACCTGGAGGTATGGAATAATAATAATCCGGGATTTAGTAGAAATAGGCATCCGTGAAGAATGTTGAATTGCCTAAATGACTTCATGAAAATTCATTCATTTCAAGTGAGCCTGGGCTCAACCCTGTCGAGAAAGTTTGTACAGAAGAACGGGGTCCCCAAGGCTGTATTCCTAGCACAACACTGTTTGTCGTAAAAATGAACTCCATATCCAAAATATTTCCAAGGTCGATTATGTATTCTGTCTATGTTGATGATTTTCAAATTGCTTGCACATCCTCCAGTGTAATGACGTGCGAGAGACAAGTACAGTTTACTATAAATAAACTGACAACATGGGCAGATAGAAACGGTTTCCAGTTTTTACCACACAAAACAGTTGCTATTCTTTTGTCACTCAAACGAGGCCTGCAGACCGAGCCCACCCTACACCTAAAAAAAATAGATTTACCAATACAAAATGAACACAAATTTCTCGGCATAACATTTGTCAAAAAATTCACTTTCTTGCCTCACATTATTATCTTGAAAAAGAAACCATCCCTACCTCTAAATATACTTAAGTTTTTGTCACGCAAACACTGGGGTTATGACATGTCATGCCTTCTACAAGTTTATCGCTTGGTCGTTCGCTCTTGATTAGACTATGGTTGCATTGTGTATGGCTAAGCAAGGCAGTCCTACCTGAAACGGCTGGATCGCGTACATAATTTAGGTTTACGACTCTCATCTGGTGCATACAGGACATCAGCCATTAGTCATCTTTATGTTAAAACCAATAAACCATCACTTACACACAGAAGAACAATGCGGACATGCTTATTCATCTTAGCGGCGATAAACAAGCTCAGACCTAAACAGTCTGCGGGAGCTGATGAAATCCCGCTGTTCATCATCAAAGGATGTTGCTCGCTCATCGCCCCTGCAATGGCCTGTTTTTATTCTTTCGCTCAACACTGGTGTCTTTCCAGAACTTTGGAAAAAAGGCATAGTCACCCCCTTTTTTAAAACAGGTGCTGTTTGTAACCCGTCCAACTGACGCCCGGTTTCTTTACTTTGTGGCTTTTCGAAGGTTTTTGAAAGAATTGCGTGCAGGCGCTTCTCTGCTCATCTGTCCAAGCTGTTAACAACTCAACAGAACGAATTTGTCAGAGGGCGATCTGCTGAAACTAACCTCTGTTCCTTCCTGACCCAGTGTCTCTGTGGTCTCAAACAGAGGTCAGGTGGCCTGCATTTACTTTTATCTATCAAAGGCATTCGACAGAGTTCATCATGAATTACTCATACGAAAGCTAAAAGGCTATGGCTTCTGTCCCGTGCTCTGTAAATGGATGCTCAGTTCAACGCGCCAAAATTATGTCCGTGTTCATGATATTTTGTCCATACTCTTTGTTCCGACCTCCGGAGTGCCACAAGGGCCGGTATTGCGCAAACTGTTGTTTCTTGTTTTTATAAATTATTTCGTCCATTGTGAAAAGTATAGAAAAGTACTTCCGTTCGCGGATGATAAGAAGCTGTTTCTAAAAATTCAGTCAACAGAGGACTGTGTAAACCTGCAGAAGGATATTTGTGCCATTTCGCAGTGGTGTATGAAAAATTGTTTATCTCTAAACACGTCTAAAACCAAAATCATTTATCTATCAAGGCAGAAGGCGCAAGGGTTATTTTCTTGGAAGGTGGGCAACGAAGCTATTTCTCGCGTAAACGTTATCAAATATTGAGGAGTACTTATTGATAGTCATATTAATTTCAAACCGCATGTTGCATCCCTTCCTAACACCGGTTTTAAACAACTGGGCGTAATTTAGCGCCCAACACACAATTTCAAATGCCCGGATACCATCATCTTCTTGTTTTGTTCTTTGATGAGATCGCGTTTGGAATTTGGTTCCGTTGTTTTGGAACCAGCTTCGAAAAACGAATTTCCACCTAATAAAATCAGTCCAGAAGCGTCTCGTTCGAATTATCTATGACAGATATTTCGGACGTAAAGTTTATGGTGAATACTAATCTCTTTTATATATAACAGGTATCACCGACCTAGAAAGTCGCCGAGATTATTGTCACGCCATGTTTTTCTATAAGATACTAAATGGTCATGTTGACGCTCCCGATTTACTGCACAGCGTCAATTTACATGTCCCTCAGTGATTCACGCGCCATTGTACATTATTTGCCCCCAGTATTCCACATAGCAAATCCCCTGCTGAACGCCTGCAAATTCTGTGCAATCGTATGTCAACAGATATTGATTTTTTCATGCCTCAAAGTGTTTATACCTTAAAAATCTGTTTCAAATGCCAAGACTTGCGGTTCTACCTTTCATGCACAGATATTTCACTGATAAATATGTGCCCGCGATATCGGCATTTACTTGTAGCTATATTATATTTTGGATGTTTTTAATTTGCACTTTATACATTTCACTATCTGACTTGTTTACCAATGTAAGAGCCTGTATGGTGTATTGGACACGCAATAAACATGAATGAATGAATGAATAAAAGATTCGTTCACTACCAAAGCATCTCTGCTATCCCATAGTTACGAACATCCCGTCTAGGACACTGTTTATAAACCTCAAGCTATTATACCACTGCTCCTTCGGTTTGATGACAAATGCCAAGAGCTTAGTATGCTGGACACGTTACCTAGGACTGCTCAACAAATAAAACAACTACCACCTTGGTATACATTCCCTGCTGTGTGCTAATTTACGCTTACACACTTTCAAAAAGAAAACGCCGAGGGAACACATATTACAGGCGTTTTGAGCAATAAGCGAAAAATACAAAGTCTACACCTCATTCTACACAGATGGTTCCAAAACATCATGTTATGTTGGGAGTGAAATATTACAAGGTAAATGTGAGAAGGTGATCAGGGTTCCTGAGTGCGCCATGGTTTTCACAGGGGAGTTTATGCCATTGCTGTGGCTGTAAAAAATAAGAAGGAAAGCACAGCGAAAAGTGATATCTACACAGACTCGCTCAGCGTGATCACAGCCCTACATTACAAAAATGAAGCTCAGCCCATAATAGGAGACATTATACACAATTTAGTGAGAGCAAAGACACAGTGACAAAAAATAATTTGTGCTGCGTTCCTAGCAATGTTGGGATCAAAGGTAACGAGAGAGCCGATTCAGGCGCTGCACAGGCTGGTAGCAAAATATTAACACAAGTACATATTCCTCATAGCGATTGTATGAAATTTATACTGACCAAACTAAGAGAAACATGGTAGTCCTCATGGGATCAAAACAAACAACTTCACATAGTTAAACCTACTATAGCCAAGTTGAAATCAAGCAAACAGAAAGAACACTTCTCGGAAGTTATTTTATGTGATCTCCGCATTGGGCATACACATCTTACACATAACATCCTAACACATAACATAACATATCATAACACATCTTACACATAACATCCTAAAGAATGCATCGAAGCTGAAAGACGTATTGGCGCCACGTGTATGGATCGAGGAAGACTTTTCTCCAAGAATGCAATTAATCAGAAAACAGCTGAGAAACTTTGCCCACGCAACGAAGCAACCAGGTGAAAAATACAAGGTAATTTCTGATAAACTTCTCCTGAATGGCCGTCTTTACCACCTCGACCCGGTAACTAATGGTGTCGTGCCCTTGCCGAGGCGCGGAACCCCTGCTACGGAACAGGTTGAGACACTTTTAGGGGAGTCAAGCGCCATGGCTGCTAAAGAAAAGTGACTGAAAAATCGTTCGCCCTCAAAGCTGTCAATCCTCCTGGCAAATTTTCGCAGCCTATTTAATAAACAGGACCTCCTATGCTCGTTTACTGAATCATGTTCGGCGGATATTGTGCTTGGAACTGAAACGTGGCTTTCCGCTGATGTTAGTGATTGCGAGTTGTCATTGGCTAAACACTTTTCTGTATTTAGGAAAGATAGAACAGTGTCTCGCGGTGGTGGTGTTATTGTGGCCGTTAAAAAGAATGTGCAAGCCCATTTAGTCGATACAATTTTATGTATAGAGATCCTATGGGTGATAGTACGCGTATCTGCCTCTGTGCGTTGTGCTGTCGGGGTCTGCTACCGTCCGCCAGATTCTTCCCCCGAATTTATTCAGCACTTAAACGAATCGCTGTGCTTTATACAAAACAGGTACTCAAAATACCCAATAATTCTTGCTGGAGACTTCAATTACCCAGGGATTGCTTGGCGGTCAGGCATACCACATGGCAGCACAAAAAGGCATGAATGTCAAGAATTTCTCGATGTGTTGTCTACCTTTAGTTTGAGTCAAATGGTCAGATTGCCTACACGTGTCGACAGAATTTTAGATCTTGTGCTGACCACAGAACCAAGCAATATGCTCGTACAAGTTTTAGATAACATCAGCGATCACAACGTAGTGCATTGTGAGGTAACATTAGAAAGCTCCAAAACCGAGAATAAAACGAAAACAATTTTTGATTACAGCCGCGCGAACCGCGCCAAGATAGAAACCGAATTGTTATCATTTTCCGCGCAGTTCTTCACTTCCTTTGCTCTCAGAAATATAAATGAAAAATGGCAAATTGTTCGCGATAAGCTTCTGGAACTGAAAAAAAATACGTTCCAAGAATCAGTATCACGTCATCGACGCAAAGCGCGTGGTTTACGACCGGCGTTAAACGCTGCATCAATAAGAAAAAGCGACTTTATTCCAAGGCCAGGCGATCTGATTCAGCCGATGACTGGAAGCGCTACAAAGAACACTCTAAACTGTGCAAAGCAGAAATCGAGGCAGCCAAGGAAAAATTTTTCAACAACGATATAACAAGCCTACTGCAGACCAACACGAGAAAATTTTGGAAAGTGAGAAATCCAAAGTACTCATCATCATCGTCCATTACATTGTCTAAAAATAGTACAGACCTTTCGTCATCAGAGGCTGCAGAGGAATTCAATTCTGTTTTTTGTTCTGTGTTTACAAATGAAAGCCCATTACCAGCCACTCTTACTTTACAGTCATTAGATTCAGCAATGGATGACTTGCTTATCACTCAGGAGGGTATTGCTGCAGCCATTTATATACTCCCGACCAACTCTGCACCAGGCCCCGATAAAATATGCACCAAACTACTAAAAATGACTAAAGTGGTCATATCCCCGATCTTAGCTGCTTTATTTCAGCAATCGATAGACACAGGATGCGTACCGTTTGCTTGGAGAATTGCCCGTGTTATCCCCATCTTCAAGTCAGGCGACCCATCTGTGCCTCTTAACTACAGACCGGTTTCCTTAACCAGCATAGTTTGCAAACTTCTAGAACACATAATATCATCTGCCGTAATGAGGTACCTAACAAAACAGAGCTTCTTTTTTTCTAATCAACATGGTTTTTTGAGAGGCCGTTCTTGTGAAACTCAGTTATTCGAATTAATGACTGATCTCCATAATGCAGTACATTCGTCCTCACAAATAGATGCTATATTCATAGATTTCGCCAAGGCCTTCGACAAAGTCCCTCACATCCGTCTAATGGAAAAACTTTCTGCTCTTAATATAAACCCTAAGATTAACAGGTGGATTAAGAACTTCCTAACCCATCGGTTTCAGTCAGTAACCATTAATGATCATTCCTCCTCTTTAGCTCAAGTAACCTCCGGTGTTCCACAGGGCTCAGCCTTGGGTCCTATCTTATTTTTAATATATATCAATGACATTAACACTAATATCTCTTCTACTATCCGATTATTTGCGGATGACTGCGTCATTTATAAGCAAAATAAAAACCCCCAAGATTTCTTATCCTTGCAAGCAGACCTTAATCAACTGACGAAATGGTGTAGGGATTGGCAGATGGAAGTAAATGTGCCGAAAACTAACGCCATAACATTTACCAAAACTAGCGCGTCTGAGCCCCGTCACTATTTTCTCAATAGTATGCCTGTACAAACCGTAACCATGGTAAAATACTTGGGGGTCCACATAACGTCTGATCTAACCTGGAATCACCATATCGATACAATAACCAGCAAAGCTTCTAAATCACTCGGATTCATTAGGCGCAATCTGCATTCAGCTAACACATCCACAAAGCTTCTGGCCTACCAAACACTTGTTCGATCAAAGATTGAATATGCAGCGCTAATCTGGAACCCCCATCAGTCGTATCTCGTAAATAAACTTGAGGCACTCCAAAATAAAGCTGCCCGATTCATTCTCAGGAACTATTCACGAACATCAAGTATAACAGAAATGAAACAATCCCTAAACTTACCACCTCTACAACAACGCCGGTTTTATAGTCTTTTATCGTTTTTTCATAGGCTATACCACAGCCAGTCTTCTTTCGCTGCCTCGCACATAAGACCCGCTGGTCGCGTTTTTTCCCGTTTACATCATGCATTCAAAGTTCAACCAATATTCGCGCGTACCAACCTATTTTTCTTTTCCCCACTCTTACTTGCTACTCGTCACTGGAATCAGCTCCCAGGTAACATCGTCACCCTCAGTAATCAAGACTCATTTATCAAAGAGTTGCAGTTATTCATCAATGTATAAATCATTTTTCAGTGTTTGTGTCATTTTTTAACCTCTTAGATTGGTTCAATGTTCGATGTTTGTGTTATTTTGAACCTGGGTCATTTTTTAACCCTCGCATTTTAGGAATTGGATAACTGTTGTGCGCCTTTTGTGTACCCTTTTTTTCAAACTATGCATTTCGACATGAATGTATTTGTATTCGCATTTTTTTTGGTGTTGCTGTTTTTAATGTTGCAATGTGTTCTTTTT